>NC_053028.1:391738254-391887600 GCF_003073215.2 Triticum urartu
GGATGGACAATGCATCCCAAGATAATATTTCAAGAATTCTCAAGCATCTATGCTTGGGGATGCCCCGGTAGGCATCCCACCTTTCTTCTTCAACAATTATCGGTTAGTACCAGTTGAGCCTAAGTTTCTACTTCTTCACCTGATGTGTGCTATTCTTAGAATGTTATTTTGTTTTGTTTTGCTTGCTGTTTTTAATAAAATGATTAGATCTTAAAGTTTTTAAATAAAATAGAGTCCTCAAATAATTGCCAGGGAGGCTAAGTAAGCGACATTCATGTCCCATCAACGAATCTCTTTTCTATGTCATTTACTCTTGTGCTTCAGTTATATCCTATGAGTAAATTGTTGAATAAATTTAATGTCATGAAGTTGAAATCATACCATGCCTAGTGGTAGCTTCACATTGAGGTTAGAAAGTGAAATCTTTTGAGGCTTGAGAATCACAATATTGGTCATACAAGCAATTCACGAATAATTAGTATAAGGAAGAGAACTTTCACATATAAACACACTATCATGGAAATCTTTTGTGATTGTGAGCCCCCATCAAAATATTATATGCCAAAATTGTTGATGTTGGACAAGGAATACAACATAATGGTTTATGTTTGTTCATATTCACATAGAAGTTGTATTGTCATAGATCCTTCAACACGTGGTGCTTGCCCCCCATCTTTGCTAGCCAAAAATTCCGCACCAAGTAGAGATACTACTTGTGCATCCAAAAACCCTTAAACCCAAATCTTATTTTCAAGAGTCCACCATACCTACCTAAGGATTGAGCAAGATCCTTCAAGTAAGTTGTCATCGGTGCAATAAGGCAATAAAAATTGCTTCCAAAAGTGTAAGAGAAAATTGAGCGTTGTACGAACTTGTGATGGTAAAGCAATAAAAGCGACAGACTGCATAATAAAGGTTGCTATCACAAGGGGCAATATAACGTGACATTCTTTTGCACTAAGGGTTGACCATACAAACAAATAAGCGCATGGCCCTCTGCCTCCCTCTGTGAAGGGCCTATCTTTTACTTTTCAATATTTACTTTTATGCAAAGAGTCAAAGTATTCCTATCTATTCCTTTTTATTTTCTCTTTTGGTAAGCATCATGTGGCGAGGAATGATCTAGGCACATATGTCCAGTTGAATATTGGTAGCATGAGTTATTATTGTTTACATCACCCTTGAGGTGAATACGTTGGGAGGCAAAACAATAAGCCCCTATCTTTCTATGTGTCTGGTTGAAACATTTTGCTCATGTGTATGCGGTGAGTGTTAGCAATCATGGAAGACTATATGATGGTTGATTATGTGGAGCTCTTACTTAAACTCTATTGAATAAGTTGAACTGCAATTGCTCGGTGACTAAGAACATAGGTTGTTGGGTTTCAAGAGAATTCATTGTTTGAACCTTAACATGTGAATTGATTGCCACTATAACATGAGAAGTTTCATAAGAAAGAATTGCTGTTATGATGCTAGGAAAAGTGATTGAAATTATCATTGATCAAACTTGTGCACTTTGCTAGCATTCACACTTCATAATTTATTTCTTTTATCATTTACCTACTCGAGGATGAGTAGGAATTAAGCTTGGGGATGCTGATACGTCTCCAACGTATCTATAATTTATGAAGTATTCATGCCAATATATTATCATTCTTGGATGTTTTACAATCATTTTATAGAAACTTTATATCATTTTTGGGACTAACCTATTAACCTAGTGCCCAGTGCCAGTTGCTGTATTTTGCTTGTTTTTTACATCGCAGAAAATCAATATCAAACGGAGTCCAAACACTTTGAAACTATTTGTGGATTTTTTTATGGGCCAGAAGACTCCCGATGGGCCAGAGCAACACCTGGGTCGTGCCCTGAGGGGGGCACAACCCACCAGGGTGCGCCAGGCCCCCTGGCGTGCCTAGGTGGGTTGTGCCCACCTCGCTGGCCTCCCGTACCCCTTCTTTCACTATAAATTCCCAAATATTCCGAAACTATTCGGGGTTAACCTAGATCAAAAGTTCTGCCGCCGCAAGGCTTCGTAGCCACCGAAAAACCAATCTACACCTGTTCCGGCACCCTTCCGGAGGGGGGAATCATCTCCGATGACCATCTTCATCATCCCGGTAGCCACCCTCGGGGCTGAGGGTTTGTACCAGTAGCTATGTGATTAATCTCTCTCTCTCTCGTGATCTATATCATGGGCTTTGTTAGTATAGATGAATCATATGATGTTTCTCCCCTCTATACTCTTGTTGTGATGAATTGAATCTTTACCCTTTGAAGTTTTGTCATGTAGTGATTGAATGTTCAGATTTGAGAACACATGACGTATGTCTTGCGGTATGAATACTTGAGGTGACAATGGGGTATCTTTTTGATTCACTTGATATACATTATGGCACTCAACTTGCGGAATCCCGCGGTGATATTGGGGTAATCTATGCATAGGGATTGATGCATGTTTTTATTATCTTTTCTCTGATAGAAACTTTGGGGTCTCTTTGTAGTTCTTTGTGTGGATTGAGTATTATGAATATGAATATGCTTTGGTGTTATTCTAGTACGAACTCTAGGATAGATCGAACGGAAAAATAGCTTTGCGTTATTTTAGTACGAACTCTTGAATAGATCGAGCGGAAAGAATAGCTTTGAGGTGGTTTCTACCCTACAAACAATTCCTATCTTTTGTTCTTCACTAATAGGAACTCGGGAGTGATTCTTCGTTGCACTTTGAGGGATAATTATATGATCCAACTATGTTAGCACTGTTGAGAGATTGCACTAGTGAACGTACGGACCCTAGGCCTCATTTTAAAGCATTGCAACACCGTTGTCGTGCCCGTTTACTATTTGGTACCTTTTTGTTTTTATTTATTCATATTATAAAAATATATTTCTACCATCCATATTACACTTTTATCACCATCTCTTCACCGAACTAGTGCACCTATACAATTTGCCATTGTATTGGGTGTGTTGGGGACACAAGAGATTTCTTGTATTTGGTTGCAGGGTCGCTTGAGAGAGACCTTCTTCATCCTACACCTCTCACGGATTGATAAACCTTAGTTCATCCACTTGAGGGAAAATTGCTACTGTCCTACAAAACTCTGCGCTTGGAGGCCCAACACGTGTCTACAAGAATAAAGGTGCGTAGTAGACATCAAAGGTCATCCTAAAAGAACTGAACAAGATTATCAAATGGTTAATAATAGCTCCTAGGTCTCCAACAATGAAGAAAAAAAAGAAAAAACTAAAATTTTGCATAGTTCTAAGGAACATGAAACTGGTAAAGAATGTGTTGAGAATCCTAAAAATGTATCTATGTCTGATGCTTAAACTCAGGATCGGAAAGAACATGAACCTAGATAGGATGATAATAATCAAAATTATGATCACCTAATGACAATGAATCTAAAATAAGAGGAGGCTTGTAACGCCCTCGATGCGGCTATATCTCCTACGTGTCGAAGCACGACTTAGAGGCATAACCGCATTGAAAGCAATGTCGCAAGTGAGGTAATCTTCACAACAACCCATGTAAATAAATAAAGGAGAAGATACATAGTTGGCTTACACTCGCCACGTCACACAAATACATAAATAAGTCATTACATTCATCCAATACACTCATGGTCCGACTACGGTACCAAAATAAAGATCAACCCCCAAATGCGACAAAGTCCCTGATCGCCCCAACTAGGCACCACTACTAATCATCTGGGAAAGACACATAGTAACGGCGAGAGTCTTCATCGAACTCCCACTTGAGCTCGGTCATATCATGTGGAATGGTATCATCGGTTCTTGCATCTGGTTTGGAAGTAATTTGTGAGTCACGGGGACTCAGCAATCTCGCACCCTCGCGATCAAGACTATTTAAGCTTATAGGTAAGGTAAAGGTATGATGTGGAGCTGCAGCAAGCGACTAGCATATATGGTGGCTAACCTATTCGCAAAAGAGAGCGAGAAGAGAAGGCAAAAGCACGGTCGAACAACTATGATCAAGAAGTGATCCTAGAACAACCTACATCAAGCATTACTCCAACACCGTGTTCACTTCCCGGACTCCGCCGAGAAGAGACCATCATGGTTATACACGCGGTTGGTGCATTTTAATTAAGTTGAGTTTCATGTTATCTACAACCGGACATTAACAAATTCCCATCTGCCCATAACCGCGGGCACGACTTTCGAAAGTTCAAATCCCTGCAGGGGAGTCCCAACTTAGCCCATCACAAGCTCTCACGGTCAACAAAGGATATTCCTTCTCCCAAGACGACCCGATCAGACTCAGCATCCTGGTTACAAGACATCCTCGACAATGGTAAAACTAAACCAGCAAAGCCACCCGAATGCACCGACAAATCCCAATGGGAGTTGCACATATCTCGTTCTCAGGGCACACCGTGTTGTCCAAGGTTCCGGTAGGCCAGCCCAGAGTTGCCCTTGGTGGCCACCAGCAGCTGATAGGTTGGACCAACACTCAGAGGAGCACTGGCCCGGGGGTTTAAATAAAGATGACCCTTGAGTCCATGGAACCCAAGGGAAAAATAGGCTAGGTGGCGAATGGTAAAACCAATGTTGGGCCATGTTGGAAGAGTTTTATTCAAGGCGAACTGTCAAGGGGTTCCCATTATAACCCAACCATGTAAGGAACGCAAAATCCGGGAACATAATACGGATATGACAGAAACTAGGATGGAAAGAGTGGAACAAAACACTAGGCATAAGGCCGAGCCTTCCACCCTTTACCAAGTATATAGATGCATTAAGATAAACCAGATAATATTGTGATATCCCAACATGAAACAATGTTCCAACAAGGAACGATCTCCAATCTTCACCTGCAACTAGCAACGCTATAAGAGGGGCTGAGCAAAGCGGTAACATAGCCAAACAACGGTTTGCTAGGACATGGTGGGTTAGAGGTTTGACATGGCAATATGGGAGGCATGATAAGAAAGTGGTAGGTATCGTAGCATAGGCATAGCAAAAGAGCGAGCATCTAGCCAGCAAAGATAGAAGTGATTTCGAGGGTATGGTCATCTTGCCTGCAAAGTTTTCAGAGTTGCCTTGATCCTCGTAAGCGAACTCAACGGGCTCCTCATTCACGGACTCGTCTCCCGGCTCTAACCAAACAAGAACAACAAGCAAAAGGAGCACAATCAACCACGTGCAATGCTCAAGCAACATGATGCAAACATGGTATGATATGCGGGATGCGGTATGTGATGCATATGCAAGATTTGCAAAGGAATGATTGAACCTGGCCTCAACTTGGAAATCCAAGAGTGCCAGTGGAAAGGTGAGATGATTTCGTTTGAAATCGATATAAAGATCACCGGAATCGGATGCACGGTTTGGAAATGGCAAGCAAAACAAATATGGCACCGGTCTGCGATAAACAACAAGTGGCCACCTAAATACATCAAGATAAATATGCTACAGCACTCAAACATGACAACAAAATACATGGCAGGGATCCACTCATGATGCTTGACAAAATATGAACACTGAGCTACGGCTAATTCATCCATAAACAGGTTCAAATAAGCATGGCCAAAGAGCAAATGATAACAGGTTTTAGACTTGGTGAAATTAACACAAGTCTGGAATTTATCATCAGGAAGCAATCTTTAGAGCATGCAAACTACATTCTACAGGAACTTAACATGGAAAAGCAAGTCATGGCATGAAGCTACTCAAAGCACTTAACAAAAGTCCCTTAGTGACCTTGAGCCAAAAGGGATCAGAAAATACAATTGCAAGCATGCGAACATGGCAAAAACATAAACAGATTCAGACTTAGTGAAAAACTGGAGCATGCAAAACAATTAACGAGCTCGATGCACTCACTATAGAGCATTGCATGACAAACTAAGCATACAACCATGAAGAAGACATGACATAGAAGCTAGATATGGCAAGAACAACATCATAGCATGCACGGATCAATAGCAACATCCTCGACAAAATCGCTAAACATGTCAACAATCTGCCAGGATCATTTTATAGCAAAAGTAGAGCTCGATTGACTCAAGCTAGGGTGCTCCATAATTGCAAACAAATACAAGGATGGATATAGCACCACAATATTAACAAAACATCCTTACGGGTCATCCTCAAAAGAGGCACGGATCACTAGGAAACAACATGAACATATGGCATAAAAAACAATATCAGAACAAGGACTTAGAGAAATTCTAAGTCCCTGAAATCAGCATCAACGATTACGCTACTTTGCATGCTTGTGCTAGTCACCACAAATATCACAAAAATACATGGCATACACCTATGTAAATATGACATGGCATTCTACAAAACACATGTAGAGCTCAGGATCATAGCATGCACACATTAATCATGGCAAAAATGACAAAAGGCTATTTGCTGAAACAGATCTGCAACCTTTCTCACATAGCCCTCTTCCAACAGCATTTTGGGCATCAAGATGAGCTCAAATGAAAATGATGCAATGAGATGAAATGATGTACTCGTCGAGAAGAACATTTTGATATGCTACACGCACAAATCGGAGCTACGGGTGCAGAGTTATGGCATGTCAAATTATGCAAATTAGCTAGGGTTTGGAGAGGAAAAAGTCAACCGTTTCCTCACATCTGGATCCGGCGATCTACTGTAGCAGCGGGGCGCGCGACCCGAGGATGGCTGGCCGAAGATGCGCCGGAGCTCAAGGAGAGGAGGAGGCAGGCGAGGTCGTCGGCCGGAGCTGGACTTGGCGGCGGCAGGCGGCTCTGGTCGGCGTGGTCGCCGGCGAGGCGACGAGGTCACCGCGGTGGCCGGCGATGGCGGCAGCGTCGCCGGGCGGCGAGATGCGCGGCGACGCGGGGGAACAGCGAGGAGACACGGGCGGCGTCGAACGAGGCGGCGGCGGCGACCGGATGGGCCGCGGGGGCCCTCCCCGGGCTTCGGCGGTGGCGGGAGGCCACATGGCAGCCTATGATTGGCTGTGGGTGGCAGCGGTGAAGCGTCCGGCATGGACGGACATGTCCGGCGCGGCGCGAGGAGGATTTCTAGGGTTTTGAGGAAGGAGAGACCCGAAATTTCGGAGGAGGGGCTAGTTTTATAGGTAGAGGGAGCTAGGAAGCTCCAAATGGAGTGCGGTTTTCGGCCACGCGATTGTGATCGAACGCTCTAGACGATGGAGGGGTTTTGGGCCAAATTGGAAGGGTGTTGGGGTGCAACACACACGAGGCCTTTTCGGTCCCTCGGTTAACCGTTGGAGTATCAAACGAAGTCCAAATGGTATGAAACTTGACAGGCGGTCTACCGGTAGTAAACCAAGGCCGCATGACAAGTCCCGATCGAGTCCGAAAAACGTTTAACACCCACACACGAAAAGAGGTAGAAAGGACCACCGGAGGGCATAGGAGCGCCGGAATGCAAAACGGACAACGGGGAAAATGCTCGAATGCATGAGACGCACACGTATGCAAATGCAATGCACATGATGACATGATATGAGATGCATGACAAAGACAACAACACGCGGAGAGAAAAACCCGACAACGGAGAAATAAAAATAACTTAGGCCGGAAACGGCAAGAGTTGGGGTACAAATAAGGTAAATTACATCCGGGGTGTTACAACACTCCACCACTACGAAAGGATCTCGTCCTGAGATCTAGGACTGGAAAAACTCCGGGTACTCGGAACGGAGGTGATCCTCGCGTTCCCAGGTGGCTTCATGGTCGGAATGATGTGACCACTTGACTTTGAGGAATTTGATTTACTTGTTGCGAGTCTTGTGCTCAGTTTCTTCAAGAATAGCAACTGGGTGCTCACGATAAGACATGTCTTCTTGGAGATCAATGTCTTCGAAGTTGACGGTGCGGTCAGGGGTCTTGAAGCACTTGCGGAGTTGAGAGACGTGAAACACGTCATGCACATTTGCAAAGTTGGAGGGAAGCTTGAGTTTATAGGCGAGATTGCCTCTCTTGCTGACGATCTTGAAATGACCCACGTATCTAGGGGCAAGTTTCCCTTTGATATCGAAGCAACGAGTACCTTTCATTGGAGAGACGCGGAGGTAAACGTGGTCTCTGATCTCGAAAGCCAAATCATGATGCTTACTATCATAGTAGCTCTTCTGGCGTGATTGTGCTGCTTTGAGGTTATCACGAATGACTTTGCACATCTCTTCTGCCTCTGTGATCAAGTCATTACCAAGAAGTTGACGTTCACCAGTCTCTGACCAGTTAAGAGGAGTACGAAACTTCCTGCCATAGAGAATTTCAAATGGGGCCTTGCCCGAACTCGCTTGAAAGCTATTGTTGTAGGAAAACTCGGCATATGGAAGACAATCTTCCCACTTCATACCGAAAGAGATAACGCAAGCCCTGAGCATATCTTCAAGAATCTGATTGACACGCTCGACTTGGCCACTAGTCTGCGGATGAAAAGCTGTGCTGAAATGGATGTTCATGCCCATGGCCTTCTGGAAAGAATCCCAAAACTTGGAGGTGAAGATGCTGCCACGATCTGAAGAAATCAACTGCGAAATGCCGTGCAGAGAGACAATTCGAGAGGTATATAGCTCTGCCAATTGAGCTATAGTGATAGACTCTTTGATAGGAAGGAAATGAGCTACTTTAGTGAGTTTGTCGATGACAACGAAGATAGCATCATTGCCACGCTTGGACTTTGGAAATCCAGTCACGAAGTCCATCTCAATGTGGTCAAACTTCCATTCTGGAATGGTAAGAGGTTGGAGGAGACTAGCTGCTCGTTGGTGTTCTGCTTTCACTCTTCTGTAGACATCACATTCATTCACGAACTGAGCAATCTCGCTCTTCATTCGAGTCCACCAATACGACTGCTTGAGGTCCTGGTACATTTTTGTACTTCTAGGGTGGATGGAGAGGAGTGAATTGTGAGCCTCGTTCATAATGACTTTACGAAGGTCACCTTTAGGCACAACAATGCAATCCTTGAAGAATATAGTATCCTTGTCATCAAGACGATAGCACTTGTACTTAGGTTGACTCTTGGCAATCCCAATCTTCACCTTCTTCACCATAGCATCAAGAAGTTGAGCCTCGCGAATCTGATCTTCCAAAGTAGGAGAGACTTGAAGGTTGGCCAGAAAACCTTGAGGAACAACTTGAAGGTTGAGTTTGCGGAAAGCTTCACAAAGCTCGGGTTGGTAAGGCTTGAGAATCAAACTATTGCAGTAAGCCTTCCTGCTCAATGCGTCAGCAATTACATTGGCCTTGCCCAGAGTATATTCGATGCTCGGATTATACTCTTGAATCATTTCAACCCAACGAGTCTGCCTGAGGTTGAGATTAGGCTGAGTGAAGATGTACTTGAGACTCTTGTGGTCAGTGAAGATGTCCACTTTTCTTCCCAATAAGAGATGTCTCCAAGTCAAAAGAGCATGCACAACTGCCGGCAACTCGAGGTCATGAGTGGGGTAGTTCTTTTCATTGGGCTTCAACTGGCGAGAAGTATAGGCCACAACTTTCTTCTCTTGCATCAACACTGCGCCAAGACCTTGAAGAGAGGCATCACAGAAGACCTCGAACGATTTGGATTCATCAGGAGGAGTCAGAACTGGAGCGGTGACTAACTTCTCTTTCAGGGTGTTGAAAGCGATGTCACATTCAGGAGACCAAACATACTTGACGTGCTTCTGGAGAAGGTTGGAAAGCGGCTTCGCGATCTTTGAAAAGTTCTCAACGAACCTTTGACAATAGCTTGCGAGCCCAAGGAAACTGCGGAGTTGCTTCACGTTCTGAGGTGGTTCCCAATTCACAATTGCAGACACCTTCTTAGGATTCATCGCTATGCCCTTGGCAGAAATGATATGCCCAAGGTAGAGAACCTCATCGAGCCAAAACTCGCACTTTGAAAACTTGGCATAGAACTGATGTCCTCTGAGCTTATCCAGCACCAAACGCAAGTGCTTGGCATGATCTTCCTTGTTCTTGGAAAAGACCAAAATGTCATCGAGGTAGACCAAGACGAAGTCATTTGTGTAGGGGTTGAAGATGAAGTTCATCATGCGAGAGAAAGTTTGACGAGGCCAAAAGACATGATAGTGTATTCATATGAACCATAGCTTGTTCTGAAAGCTGTCTTGGGGATATCTTGCTCACGAATGCGAATCTGATGATAGCCCATACAGAGATCAAGCTTGGAGAATACTTGAGCACCTTTGAGTTGTTCAAACAGCTTGTTGATGTTGGGAAGTGGGTACTTGTTCTTTATAGTCTTCTTGTTCAATGGACGGTAGTCAACACAGAGTCGGTCCGTTCCATCCTTCTTCTTCACAAAAAGAACTCCACAACCCCACGGAGAAGAACTAGGTCGGATGAGACCCATTCGCTCTTGAATATCGAGTTGTTTCTTCAGCTCCTTCAACTCTTCAGGTCCAAGCTTGTAAGGACGCTTGCAAACAGGTTCCGTGCCAGGCTCAAGATCGATGACGAATTCAACTGGCCGGTGTGGAGGCATTCCTGGAAGCTCTTCTGGAAAGACGTCTTGATATTCGCAAACGACTGGGATTTGAGAGATGGCATCCAGCTCACCCTTCTCATTGAGAGAAAACAGTCGAATGGTATCATCCCTTGCGCAAAGACAATTACATCCTCACACGAATGAGTCAATTGAATCTGCCTGGCAGCACAATCAAGCTGAGCCTTGTGCTTAGAAAGCCAGTCCATTCCAAGAAAAATCAATATCCGAGTCACCCAGAACCGTAGGAGAAGACAGAAACTTGTAGTCGCCCAACGTGATAGTAACATCCGGAACCATGGAGTTAGCATTCATGCGTTTACCCGGAGAGACAACTGCTATCGGTCTAGGCAAAACTTGGAGAGCCAATTCATGCTTAGATGCAAAAGGTCTCGAGATGAAACAATGCGATGCACTAGTGTCAAAAAGAACTTTTGCAGGAATATCGCTAACAGGAAGGTTACCCATGATGACATCTGACGAGTCCTCTGCCTGAGCTGCATTCATCAAGTTGACCTTGGCGTGCTTGGGGTTATGCTTGACCACAGCTGAACTTGTAGATCTCACAGGAGGAGGAGGAAGACGCCTCTGATTGAAACATTTGTTGGCATAGTGACCCTTCTGTTGGCACTTGTTGCGCGTGACCTCTGAAAGCGGACGGTGATACGGTGCACTTGATCTTGGAGCTTGAGACGAAGTCTTGTTCTGAAAGCCAGGGTTGGGTGGGTGGGAAGATCCATTGCCACCTTTGCTCTTCTACTGAAAAGGCTGACGGAACGGAGGAGGAGGAAGCCAATACTTTTGCTGCTTAGCCACTTGAGTAGAGGAAGGAGTTGCATCTCTGACTCGCTTCTTGGAAGCATCGCACTTCAGTTGGGCAGCCTCTTGCTTCATTGCCATGTTGTAAAACTCATCGTACTTCTTGGGCTCAAAGAGGACGAGAGCTAGCTGGAGTTCTTATCTGAGACCACCCCTGAACTGGTATATCATGCTCTTCTCGTCAGGGACGTCTTGCTTAGAAAAATGGGCGAGCTTCTAAAACATGATGTTGTACTGGTAAACAGACATAAAGCATTACTTCAGGTTGCGGAATTCCTCACGCTTGCTCTCAACCACACTCTGAGGAATATGATGAGCTTTCAAGTCTTGACGGAATTCATCCCAGGTAATCACACGACCTCCTCTGGAATCTTTGTATTGCTGAAACCATTCTGCAGCTTGGTCTTTGAGTTGGAAGGAGGCAAACTTGACAAAGTCCTCAGGCCTGACGTTACTACACTCGAAATGCCTGCATATGTCCACGAGCCAATCATCAGCGTCTGTTGCCTCAACACAATTGCTGAAGGTCTTTGGCTGGTTAGCGAGGAACTGGTTGAGTGTAGCAAACTGATTCTGATTGTTTCCATGGCCATGATTCCCTTGGTTGCGCTCTTGAAGAATTTGCATGATCAGCTGCGTGTTTGCATTGGTAGCGGCCACCACAGCTTGCCATGCCTCCGGAGGTGGAGGTGGTGGTGGCAGATCAGGATTCGGAGTCGTGCGCGTTGGAGGAGCCATCCTGAAGAGGGTGACATCCATTAGCATATTGACAGGCAAATATTCAAGCTGAATCGAACGGATTGAAATTGCAACATAAAGTCTTCACATCCGAACAAAATGAACGAATGCATTCCAATTGAAATGGTCAGATTTCCATAAATTGAGAAACCACTTAGAATTGAGGTAGAAGAATAAAAACAAGGTACGGACAAGAACAAATACTTGGTGAGGATTACCCAATCCCAAACCAAATATCCGCGAAAGAAGAACTAGAGCTACAAGAATTCCCACCTATGAAACTCCCGAACCTTCCCGGATATGCAATCAGGTGTTGGGGATACAGGGGAAGCATAATATCTCACCCAAAGCTAGAAAATCCTACATCCAGCTATATCCATCCTTCAACACATAACCAAGAAAACTTCCGAAATCATTTACCTCAACCTTCGAAAAGCATCCGTTATACGAGTTATGGCAATACTGCCGAACTCCTGCCCCAGTACTGGGTGGCGTCGAGGTTATCTCACCAACAACTGCACAAAAGAGATTTTCAATGTCGGCGAAACTCAGGTATTCCAGAATCTCAACGATAAAATTGTGACGACAACACCTCGGAGCTCAACTCCCCGGGACACTGCCACAACCCCTAAATGACAGGAGGCACCAAGAACAATGTTCTCGTCACAAGACCATCGGAACGATTCCAAGATACCCGCGTGATCATAAATTTGTTTTAGTGAAATTTGAGAAGAGAAGAGTCAAAACTCTACGTCGGGATGCCTTACCAGAGCGACGAAGGGACTGGGGAGTAAAAAGAATTCCTAACTCTCCCATATATATAATCCTAAATGACTCAAAACATTTTTCTAGACTCAACAACGCCAACGATTCGATCAAGCAGGGGGCTCCTAAGGTCGGGGAAGGCTCTGATTACCAACTTGTAACACCCTCGATGCGGCTATATCTCCTACGTGTCGAAGCACGACTTAGAGGCATAACCGCATTGAAAGCAATGCCGCAAGTGAGGTAATCTTCACAACAACCCATGTAAATAAATAAAGGGGAAGATACATAGTTGGCTTACACTCGCCACGTCACACAAATACATAAATAAGTCATTACATTGATCCAATACACTCATGGTCTGACTACGGTACCAAAATAAAGATCAACCCCCAAATGCGACAAAGTCCCCGATCGCCCCAACAGGGCACCACTACTGATCATTTGGGAAAGACACATAGTAACGGTGAGAGTCTTCATCAAACTCCCACTTGAGCTCGGTCATATCATCTGGAACGGTATCATCGGTTCCTACATCTGGTTTGGAAGTAATCTGTGAGTCATGGGGACTCAGCAATCTCACACCCTCGGGATCAAGACTATTTAAGCTTATAGGTAAGGTAAAGGTATGATGTGGAGCTGCAGCAAGCGACTAGCATATATGGTGGCTAACCTATTCGCAAAAGAGAGTGAGAAGAGAAGGCAAAAGCACGGTCGAACAACTATGATCAAGAAGTGATCCTAGAACAACCTACGTCAAGCATTACTCCAACACCGTGTTCACTTCCCAGACTCCCCCGAGAAGAGACCATCACGGTTACACACACGATTGGTGCATTTTAATTAAGTTGAGTTTCATGTTATCTACAACCGGACATTAACAAATTCCCATCTGCCCATAACCGCGGGCATAGCTTTCGAAAGTTCAAATCCCTGCAGGGGTGTCCCAACTTAGCCCATCACAAGCTCTCACGGTCAACGAAGGATATTCCTTCTCCCAAGACGATCTGATCAGACTCGGCATCTTGGTTACAAGACATCCTCGACAATGGTAAAACTAAACCAGCAAAGCCACCCGAATGCGCTAACAAATCCCGATAGGAGCTACAATTATCTCGTTCTCAGGGCACACCAGATTGTCCAAGGTTCCAGTAGGCCAGCCCAGAGTTGCCCCTAGTGACCACCGACAGCTGACAGGTTGGACCAACACTCAGAGGAGCACTGGCCCGGGGGTTTAAATAAAGATGACCCTTGAGTCCACGGAACCCAAGGGAAAAAGAGGCTAGGTGGCGAATGGTAAAACCAATGTTGGGCCATGCTGGAAGAGTTTTATTCAAGGCGAACTGTCAAGGGGTTCCCATTATAACCCAACCGTGTAAGGAACGCAAAATCCGGGAACATAACACCGATATGACGGAAACTAGGGCGGCAAGAGTGGAACAAAACACTAGGCATAAGGCCGAGCCTTCCATCCTTTACCAAGCATATAGATGCATTAAGATAAACAAGATAATATTGTGATATCCCAACAATAAACAATGTTCCAACAAGGAACAATCTCCAATCTTCACCTGCAACTAGCAATGCTATAAGAGGGGCTGAGCAAAGCGGTAACATAGCCAAACAACGGTTTGCTAGGACATTGTGGGTTAGAGGTTTGACATGGCAATATGGGAGGCATGTAGCGACATGACCCGAATGGATCAAGTCTCTGTGCTTAAGTGTCATCCCTGGATCGGTATGCTGACACACACAGTACTCGAGGATTTATAACAGAGGTAAATCACATGTATAAGTAACGTAAATACTATTACCTCAATCCAAATAGCGGAAGTAACAAGGTTGTGGATTCCCATCAACACCAACGGCAAAGTTGAGTGTAGAAATCGTAACCCTAACGTATCACTTACTCGTCATAAGATAATCCTGCAACATGAGACATTGCAGCCACAAAGGGTCAGTACATTGAATGTACTGGCAAATTCACACCATAGAGAATGATGAATAAAGGCTATCACTACATGCATATATGGATGGTGGAAAAGCTCTATGGTTATAAGGTTTTTGCAAAAAGCCAATTTTTCCCTACTGCAAAGGAAAAAATTTTATTTAACTATCATGGTGGTTGTTAAACATTGAGAATGGTTGAAAGCATCCTCAATCCCAATTAAGCATCATCATTAAAACCCAACAATATTCATTTAAAGTAACATGATGAGATTCACATGATAATCCAGGTACTAGATACTCAAGACTTCCATAACCGGGGACACAGCTAATCATGATTAGTTTATACACTTTGCAGAGGTTTGCGCACTTTTCCCCACAAGACTCGATCTCCTCCGTTGGATTTCTCGCACTACATGGTGTTTGAGAATCGGATGACCGAGACATAGTCTTTCAGAAGCGTTTGCACCTTACGATGGGTAGACCGTACCACCTACAACCCCTACATCTGCTAGTCTACCACTGTAAGAGTTCACACGACTTAATCAACTATGCTAGAGCCCACAATAGCTTGTGGCTGCACACGGAAGTTTCTAGCATGAATAATCTTATGATCCCTTTGAGCCTGGGTGGCGGTCCATAAAAAAACAGGCAATCCTAGTCTACCCAGGTGCCTAGACAGGCAATCCTGGAATAACCAGGTACCTCAATCCATCCATATGTGTGTTTAAGTTGCCACCTTGACTAAACCATTAAGTAACAATCTCGCATCTGTCATGAATACTCTCAAAAACCCAATCCACGTCTACGAGCATAGCATGGCAATGTAAGCATAACGTAAAAGTAACTCCCAAGGGTTTGTTAATAAGCAGGTAATAGGTTCCTACCTCATCAACTACTTCCCAACCCACAATTTATACAGATCCTAACCATGTAATGTTTGGGGATTGGAACTAATGCATAAAAACTGGGTGTTAAAGGAATATGATCAAAGTGTGAACTTGCCTGCAATGTTGATGAAGATGATTCACACTCAAAAATCTTGATAGCTCTACTCGTCATACTCTGGTCAATCTATCGTAATAAAGCAATAGTAACCACACATAAGCAATCACTCAAAAGACTAGAAAGATCGAAGAAGACGATTCGGAAGAAGACGATTCGGAAACATCAAAACCAAGAAAATAACTCTTGCAACATAAAACAATTTCTAACAGTACCAAAATTATGTGAATTTGGCCTTATTAGAATGTTTAGGTCAAGAGCTTCGATTTGCAAAAAGAATCAACTCAAACGGAGCTACGAAACTCAAGTTATGATCAAATGAAGTTTGAATTCAAATCTGATCTAATTCAAATTTTAAAATTTTCAAAAAAACATGTTTGAGTTGGATTAATGGATAGAGGGGATCATAACGAAGACGTGGGCGTTGGTTTTGTTGGATTTGTACTAACGAGCAAAAAGTTACGGTGTTTTGAAGATCAGGGGCTATTCTGCAAATAAGTTATTCACAAACGGGTCCCTAGCCGAAAATAACTGAAAAATAAAAAGACTAAAAAGTGAACGTTCGTTTATAAGTTCTAAATAGCGGACATTCTCTATATAATTAAACCTAAACAAAACCGTTTTTAAACGAAAACTATACTAAAAGAAAACCGGTGAACCGGGCGGTTTTACTCGGGTTATACCGGTTCGGGGAAAAAAAGTCCGGCGGCGGTGGCGGTTAACTCCGGCGGGCGGCGCGGCGAGACGGCGGCTCCGGCGCGGGACGACAGCGGCAGCGCGGCAGCGAGGCGAGCAGGCGGGGCGTGGCGCGGTGGCGGTGGACTGCGGCGGCGGCGGTAGCAGGCGGGCGGCGCGGGCGGAGGAGAGCAGCGAGCAGCGGCGGTAACCGACGGCGGCGGCGGATCTAGCGAGGGGCGGTGGCACGAGAGACGAGGAGGAGAGGGCCCGGGCGGCACCCTTTATAGGAGGGGAGGGGAGGCATCAGGCGTGGAGGAGGGGCAAGGCGATGGAGGACTCCGGGCGGCGTACGGCGGCGGCGAGGCGTGCGACTGCGGGAGTCCGTCCCAAGCTCGGGGATGAGCGGGGCGCGGCCTGGCTCGGGCGCTAGGCCGGCCCAGTCGGCGAAGAGGTTTTTTTAATAAACATTTTTTTTCAGAGAACTAAAATAATAAAAACAAAATAACTAAAAAATATTATATAGGCATATAATATATCAAAATTTTCAGAAAAAGATTTTCTACAACTTGGACATTTTTAATATGCCAAATAAAATCCTCACAAAACCAGATAAATCAAAGAGTGCTACTGGTCTATTAAAATCCAAAAAAAACATTTTTAAAAAACCAAAATGATTTCAAATTAATTTTTCTCCAATTTTCTATTGTAGGGAATCATGTTACCCTAATTTCCATATATTTTATTTTTGGAGAAAAATAATTTGAATAAAACTTAGATAACTCCAAATTGAAAATAAATTGAAAAGACTTTGAATTTAATCCTTTGAAACTCCCAACTCATATTTCATATAATTTGAAGAAGTCATTTTATCTTCTCTCATGAAAATCATTGAGTTGCGTAAAGTTTCAGAATTGGAAATATTCTCAAATGAAATTCAAATATTTTCAACACCCCTTGTCATTTAATTAAATGGAAGAAGTCATGTCATCTTCTCTCCAGGGTTTCGTGATGAAAAGTATTTGAATTCACGGAGAGCATAAAGGCAAAAATGCAAGTTTGGGTAAGTCCTTTTATTCCCTCTCATTTAACTTTCAAAAAGTTACGAATTTCACTCACTTTCAGTCAATCAATCAAATAGTCAATCAAATCTATCTATTTATTATAACATTCCAAAATTTAGAATTTTGGGATGTTACAAGGCATGATAAGCAAGTGGTACGTATCATAGCATAGGCATAGCAAAAGAGCGAGCATCTAGCAAGCAAAGATAGAAGTGATTTCGAGGGTATGGTCATCTTGCCTGCAAAGTTTTCAGAGTTGCCTTGATCCTCGTAAGCGAACTCAACGGGCTCCTCATTCACGAACTCGTCTCCCGGCTCTACCCAAACAAGAACAACAAGCAAAAGGAGCACAATCAACCACGTGCAATGCTCAAGCAACATGATGCAAACATGGTATGATATGCCGGATGCGGTATGTGATGCATATGCAAGATTTGCAAAGGAATGATTGAACCTGGCCTCAACATGGAAATACAAGAGTGCCACTGGAAAGGTGAGGTGATTTCGGTTTAAATCGATATAAAGATCACCGGAATCGGATGCACGGTTTGGAAATGGCAAGCAAAACAAATATGGCACCGGTCTGCGATAAACAGCAAGTGGCCACATAAATGCATCAGGATAAATATGCTACAGCACTCAAACATGAAAACAAAATACATGGCAGGGATCCACTCATGATGCTTGACAAAAGATGAACACTGAGCTATGGCTAATTCATCCATTAACAGGTTCAAATAAGCATGGCAAAAGAGCAAAGGATAACAGGTTTCAGACTTGGTGAAATTAACACAAGTCTGGAATTTATCATCAGGAAGCAATCTTTAGAGCATGAAAATTACATGCTACAGGAACTTAACATGGCAAATCAAGGCATGGCATTAAGCTACACAAAGCACTTAACAAAAGTCCCTTAGTGACCTTGAGCCAAAAGGGATCATAAAATACAATTGCAAGCATGCGAACATGGCAAAAACATAAACAGATTCAGACTTAGTGAAAAACTGGAGCATGCAAAACAGTTAACGAGTAGGCATGTTTACGAGCTCGATGCACTCACTACAGAGCATTTCATGACAAACTAAGCATACAACCATGAAGAAGACATGACATAGAAGCTAGACATGGCAAGAACAACATCATAGCATGCACGGATCAATAGCAACACCCTCGGCAAAATCGCTACACATGTCAACAATCTACCAGGATCATTTTATAGCAAACGTAGAGCTCGATTGACTCAAGATAGGGTGCTCCATAATTGCACACAAAGACATGGATGGATAGAGCACCACAATATTAACGAAACATCCTTACTGATCATCCTCAAAAGAGGCACAGATCACTAGGAAACAACATGAACATATGGCATAAAAAACAATATCAGAACAAGGACTTAGAGAAATTCTAAGTCCCTGAAATCAGCATCAATGATTACGCTACTTTGCATGCTTGTGCTAGTCACCAAAAATATCACAAAAATACATGGCATACACCTCTGTAGAGATGACATGGAATTCTACAAAACACATGTAGAGCTCAAGATCATAGCATGCACACATTAATCATGGCAAAAATGACAAAAGGCTATTTGCTGAAACAGATCTGCAACTTTCCTCACATAGCCCTCTTCCAACAGCATTTCGGGTATCAAGATGAGCTTAAATGAAAATGATGCAATGAGATGAAATGATGTACTCATCGAGGCGAACATTTTGATATGCTACACGCACAAATCGGAGCTACGAATGCAGAGTTATGGCATGTCAAAGTATGCAAATTAGCTAGGGTTTGGAGAGGAAAAAGTCAACCGTCTCCTCAGATCTGGATCCGGCGATCTACTGTAGCAGCAGGGCGCGCGACCCGAGGATGGCCAGCCAGAGATGCGCCGGAGCTCGAGAAGAGGAGGAGGCAGGCGAGGTCATCGGCCGGAGCTCGGGACGACACCGGAGCTGGACTTGGCAGCGGCAGGTGGCTCCGGTCGGCGTGGTCGCCGGCGAGGCGACGAGGTCACCGCGGTGGCCGGCGATGGCGGCGGCGTCGCCGGGCGGCGAGAGGCGCGGCGGCGCGGGGGAACAACGAGGAGACGCGGGCGACGTCGAACGAGGCGGCGGCGGCGACCGGATGGGCCGCGGGGGCCCTCCCCGAGCTTCGGCGGGCCGCGGGCGGCGGCGGTGGCGGGAGGCCACGTGGCAGCCTATGATTGGCTGTGGGTGGCGGCGGTGAGGCGTCCGACGCGGACGGACATGTCCGGCACGGCGCGAGGAGGATTTCTAGGGTTTTGAGGAAGGAGAGACCCGAAATTTCGGAGGAGGGGCTAGTTTTATAGGTAGAGGGAGCTAGGAAGCTCCAAATGGAGTGCGGTTTTCGGCCACGCGATTGTGATCGAACGCTCTAGACGATGGAGGGGTTTGGGCCAAATTGGAAGGGTGTTGGGCTGCAACACACATGAGGCCTTTTCGGTCCCTCGGTTAACCGTTGGAGTATCAAACGAAGTCCAAATGGTACGAAACATGACAGGTGGTCTACCGGTAGTAAACCAAGGCCGCATGACAAGTCCCGGTCCAGTCCGAAAAACATTTAACACCCACACACGAAAAGAGGTAGAAAGGACCACCGGAGGGCATAGGAGCGCCGGAATGCAAAACGGACAACATGGAAAATGCTCGAATGCATGAGGCGCACACGTATGCAAATGCAATGCACATGATGACATGATATGAGATGAATGACAAAGACAATAACACACAGAGACAAAAACCCTACAACGGAGAAATAAAAATAACTTAGGCCGGAAATGACAAGAGTTGGGGTACAGATAAGGTAAATTACATCCGGGGTGTTACAAGGTAGAACCTAATGATCCACCTCCTAATACTAAAAGATATGATCTCTACTACTATAGTGTTGTAGTTTTTAATTTGTATTTGCCACTTCCCTCTCCAGTTTCCCTCCAAAATGCTATTGGAGCGGTTGGAGTCGTTGATTTCCCCCAGTACACTGACATCGGCCATTCATCACTCATTAGTGCTGCCAATCCAGTGGCGGCGCTCGGGGTCTTCCTGGGACTTCCCTGGAATACCCAAGTATTTCGCGTAAAATTTTTTAGTACAGATATGGTAGAAGTAATAGGGCCACGGCAAAAAACCTACGCACGGGAGCAGACACAACCGAGTCAGTGTCTGGCTACGCGCGCGAGTGGCTTGTCTCCCTCCCTAGATTCAGTACTGCCCCAAGCGGCCGAGCCCATGACGATTCAATTGGTCCCCTTTTCCCAAACCTAGCTCCTCCGATTCAGCCTCCCCTGGAATTAGATCCAGCTCCGGTGGCCAGGTCGGCCCTCTCTGTCGGTGTCAAAGCCGATAGATCTCGGGTAGGGGGTCCCGAACTGTGTGTCTAAGGATCAATAGTAACAAGGGACAATGGGGACACGATGTTTACCCAGGTTCGGGCCCTCTTAAAGGATGTAAAACCCTAAATCCTGCTTGATTGTATTCAATGAGTATAGGGGTTACAAGAGTTCATCAACCTCGAGATCGTAATGGCTAAACCCTAGCTGTCTAGCCTATGAGAATTCTGATGATCTCTACGGACTAACCCCTTCGGTTTATATACATACCGGAGAGGCCTAGGGTTGTACCGAGTCAGTTTGTAAGGGAAGGAAATAACATATCCGGACACCAAACTTGCCTTTCACGCATATAGGAGTCCTACCCGGACACGGGGAAAGTCTTCTGCTTTTATCTTCACGGCCCATCAGTCCGGCCCATATCAAATAGTCCGGACACCCGAGGACCCCCTAATCCAGGACTCACTCAGTAGCCCCTGAGCCAGTCTTCGACGACGACGTGTTCGTCACGTGGATTGTCTTCGGCATTGCAAGGGTGGTTCCTTCTCTTTAAACATTTTAGGATAACTCCCTGCACAAAGGAACTGTAGCCGGCTCTATATAATTAATACAACCCTTAGCCACGAAGCCAAGATATCAAAATAAATAGTGTCTTTTACTGACAACTTTTTCGGTGAAGCGTCACATTTGGCTCTTTAACATTTCAAACTGTTTTCATGCCTCCCGTTTCACGTTTCGAGGCATAGCCTCCATTGGCACGTCTTGTCAAAATAGAGACCGTGGCCGCCCATTGCGGGATTCTCATCAATACGGTTTTGGGTAATGTGACCGCGCCATTCGCACGATCCCTTTGGGAACAGGCGAGTTTTAAGGCTTGAGAGGGGGGCGTTTGGTATTTCACGGCCTATAAGAGGGTAAAAAATCCCTTCTTTTCCCCCATGCCTTCTTCTAGCTCCTGCCTTCCCATATCTGAGCTCCAGCGCCCAAAAGTTCAATCTTTCCCATCGCCACCAACCTCCCCAGCCATGGCTAGATGCGGTTCCAAGGGCAAGTGGGAGGCCTCCTCCGTCACTAAGAAGGACATGAAGGAGCTCCGGAGCAGGGGCTATCTGTCCTCAGATATCGCGCACAGGCTCCCTGCCAAAGATTAGGTCATCCCCACTCCGGAGCCCGGCGAGAGGGTCGTATTTATTCCCCATTTCCTCCGAGGGCTAGGGTTTCCCCTCCACCCCTTTGTCCGAGGCCTCATGTTCTACTACGGGCTAGATTTCCATGATCTTGCCCCGAATTCCTTCCTCCACATATCGGCGTTCATCGTCATGTGTGAGGCTCTACTCCGCATCCCCCCACACTTCGGCCTATGGCTCAAGGTCTTCAATCTGAAGCCGAAGGTGGTCGATGGACAACATGCGGACTGCGGCGGGGCTATGGTGAGCAAGCTTCCCAACGCTGTCTGGCCCAAGGGGGCTTTCATGGAGACAGTCAAGGTGTGGCAGCAGGAGTGGTTCTATATCACCGAACCTCGCGACGCCAAGTGGGCGGCCATGCCTAACTTCAGATCCGGATCCCCCATGAGACTCACCTCATGGACCGCCAAGGGCCTTGATTGGGGTCCCAACCGGAGGTGATGATGCTGCAGAAGCGCATCCCCAACATGTTCGGTAAAGACACTGGTCTCACAAACGTGATTCAAGTGATGCTCTTCCGCCATGTCCTTCCCTGCCAACTCCAAGCCTCCCCCATGTGGGAGTTCAATCTGGAAGAACCACGAACCTTGAAGCGCTTCTTCGGCACCACACACAAAGATATATGGAAGTAGCTTTTCAAGGCCCAGAAGAGTTGGTCGATGAAGACCGAAGACATCGGACTCGACAGCGAGATCCCGGCCTCAGTGGTAAGCATAACCTTTCCAAAGACTTATTTGGCTAATGCTTCGGATGATGATGAACATTTATATTATCCTCTTTCCATACAGGGCTAGACGGTGAAGGCAGAGCGGATCAACTGTCCGGCGCCGCTGCCGGAGAACCCGACCACCTCCCAGCTAACGGAGATGTTGGTCCCGTCGCCGTATCAAGCGCCAGAGAAGAAGGCCAAGAAGAAGAAGGGCAAGGAGGCCAAGGGAGACCCCGCCACAAAGGTCCTTCAGACTCCATGTCTGGAGAGACCGAAGCCCTCTTCTCCCATGAGGGAGACGAGAAAGAAGAGGAGGAGGTGGTGGATAGTGACTCCCCTTGTAAGGGGAGGAAGAAAAAGAGGGCGCCCTCTGAAGACCCAGAGGGGGAGGCGGACAAGAGAGGAAAGGTGATCCTGCAGGACAGTTTGAACTTTGATGCCGAACTGGTCTCCAAAAAACCTCCTAGGGCAAAGCCCCTGGCTGAATCATAAGTATTCAGATACTCACTGTTTATCTTCATTTCTCCCTTTCTATTATATAAGTTATTTTGCTGTGTGCCTTTCAGACCTCCACGCAAGCTACCGAACACTCCGTTATCAGAGGGGAACTCTCTGCCACCCGAGATGGCAGAGAGCGAGACGCCGCCACGAGCCCCTTGCCTATCACCATGGATGACATCGAGGTGTTATCTCAAAGGACCTATCCTAGCCGAGGAGGTGCGGACGAGGCTGTCGAGAAGGCGCCCGAGGTTAATACCTCGGTTGCTGAATACATAGGGGAGGCGACCCCTATGACTACCGACGGTGGGGACCCCCAACAGTCCGGGCCTCAACCGGACACCATTCCGGAGAACAACACGGCCCCGGGATCGGGTGCGCAGCCCCCTTCAAAGGAGGGGGAGGAGCATCAGCTCCACCGGCGACCTCCACTAATTTGGAGGTGATGAACGCTCTAGAGGAAGCACTGCAACGTGCTTCCATCATGGATGAGCACCGCACCTTGATGGGTGCGGTGGTGAAGAAGGTTTTGTCTGCAAAAAGCGGACTGAACAAAGCCTTCACTAGCCTACTGACGGGCTTTGAGAATGCGACATAATATCCTAAACATTTTTGTTTCATATAGATGAATATACATGTACATAGACAATAGCCCCTGAGGCTCTGTCCGGTTTGAAAGAAACCGTACATAGGATCAACATAGTATTCGGGAGAGTTAACATACTACTCTGTTGTTGCAACAGGTTTCCTTGTTGGCGGCGACGGCCCAGGCTGCCGAAGTTTACGAACTCAATCGGAAGCTTCAGGTGGCCGATGAAGAAATTGACCGAATTAACAAGCGGTTCGACGAGATGCAAGGTAAATGTTTAAAAAATTACTTGTATATCAAAAGTGATATATATGTTTAGAGGTTAACTCATTTAATGCTTTGTTTATGAGCATAGTTGTTGCAGCTGAGGTAGAGACTCTCAAAGGCGCCCTTGCCCAAGCCCAGAAAGAGGTGAAGGCAAACAAGGCAGCCGTTGACAACGCGGCTGCAGAACTGAAGACCGAGCAGGCCGCCCGCCGCCAACACGAAGCTCGGGTGGCCGAAGTCGAGCAGGAGTTGAAGGATGCCATCAGCAAATGCGAGGCTTTGGAGGAGAAGACTTCAGCCCAATCGTCCGAACTCGCCAAAGCTCTCCAGGACGCTAAAGAGGCACATGGTCGAGTCCAGGAGTGCTCGTGAAGAGATCCGTCAGGTGAGGCAGATAGCGGCTGGTAAGGCCTTTCCTTTGCAGAGTATTTTTGGAAGTCAAAGATATGCTTTGCTTACTCGAGTGTGGAGTTCTCCAGATGCGTTTGCGGATCTTCCGAGGAGTGCTACTGATGCCGCATAGTTCTTCCGAGCCCAGGAGAGGAACTTGACTGAGAAGCTGTTCTGGTCGCAGTTTCTTGTGCCGGAGCACCCAACGCCCGTGAACGACCAGCTGAAGCAGCTGATGGAGCTGCATAGTGTGGCCAGTTTGGCCATGAAGGATCTAATAGTCCAGCTTTGGCTAGCCGAACTAATTCCTAGTAGCTACTTCGGTTTGGTGAGGCGGCTTTTTGATGCGCTGCCTTGGATTGATGCTATGAAGCGCTCGTCCTGCATAGAAGGTGCCCGGATGGCCTTTGCCCGCATCAAGATGCAATGGGCAAAGATGAAGGCCACCGACGTGGCGACCGCAGGCCCGCCCGAAGGCAAAGATCATCAAAAGCTGGAGAGATACTTTGATGACGTCCTAGAAGGGGCCCAAATAGTAGAGGGCCAATGCTCTAAGGATGTCATATTTGAGTAGATGTATTCGGGTTATAAAAACTATGTTATAAACCCATGCTTGTAATATATCTATGTGTTGCGCCTTTTGTTTCAAGTGATATTTACCTCCTGTGCGGTCGTTTTACTTATAAAAGTTGCCAGTCGTCGGCTTCATCCCCCATGTAGATGCTACGGTGGTGTTCGTCGTGACGCGTGACCACACTTTATGCAACGTCTTGATCAGTAAAGGAGGTGTCCGCAAGGTGGACCAGGCAATCAGACTATGCGGCCTTATTACTTTCACTTAGCCATAGGAGTTTGACGGTGGGGCTAAGTACTAGCCCCTTGTGCATGTGGGGAAATCCAGACTAAGGTGCCTTTTTCATGCGGCTGGACAAAGACCAGCCCCTCGTATAACACGGAGTGAATCGCTAACGATTTGTAGTAAGTCATGATACGCCTCCAACATATCTATAATTTTTGATTGTTCCATGCTATTATATTATTTATTTGGATGTTTAACGGGATTTATTATGCACTTTTATATTATTTTTGGGACTAACCTATCAATCGAAGGCCCAGTGCAAATTGCTGTTTTTGCCTATTTTAGTGTTTTGCAGAAAAGGAATATCAAATGGAATCCAAACGGAATGAAACCTTCGCGAGGATCTTTTTTTGGAACAAACGCAATCCAGGAGCTTGGAGTGGACGTCAAGGAAGTAGCGAGGCGGCCACGAGGTAGGGCGGCGCGCCCCCCACCCTCGTGGGCCCCTCGTAGCTCCACTGACCTACTTCTTTCGCCTATATATACTCTTATACCCTGAAAACATCGAGGGGAGCCACGAAACCACTTTTCCACCGCCACAACCTTCTGTACCCGTGAGATCCCATCTGGGGACCTTTTCCGGCGATCTGCCGGAGGGGGATTCGATCACGGAGGGCTTCTACATCAACACTACAGCCTCTCCGATGATGTGTGATAGTTTACCATAGAACTTCGGGTCCATACTTATTAGCTAGACGGCTTCTTCTCTCTCTTTGGATCTCAATACAAAGTTCTCCTTGATGTTCTTGGAGATCTATTCGATGTAATTCTTTTTGCAGTGTGTTTGCCGAGATGAAATGAATTGTGGGTTTATGATTAGGATTATCTATGAACAATATTTGATTCTTCTCTGAATTCTTATATGCATGATTTGATATCTTTGCAAGTCTCTTCGAATTATCAATTTGGTTTGGCCTACTAGATTGATCTTTCTTGCAATGAGAGAAGTGCTTAGCTTTGGGTTCAATCTTGCGGTGTCCTTTCCCAGTGACAGCAGGGGCAACAAGTCACATATTGTATTGTTGCCATCGAGGATAAAAAGATGGGGTTTGTATCGTATTGCTTGAGTTTATCCCTCTACATCATGTCATCTTGCCTAATGTGTTACTCTGTTCTTATGAACTTAATACTCTAGATGCATGCTGGATAGTGGTCGATGTGTGGAGTAATAGTAGTAGATGCAGAATCGTTTCGGTCTACTTGACACGGACATGATGCCTATGTTCATGATCATTGTCGGTGTCAAAACTGGCGAATCTCGGGTAGGTGGTCCCGAACTGTGCGTCTAAGGTCGATGGTAACAGGATATAGGGGACACGATGTTTACCCAGGTTTGGGCCCTCTCTATGGAGGTAATACCCTACTTCCTGCTTGATTGATCTTGATGAATTGAGTATTACAAGAGTTGATCTACCTCGAGATCGTAATGGCTAAAACCCTAAGAGTCTAGCCTGTATGACTATGAATATGATTCTTTGTCTCTACGAACTAATCCCTCTGGTTTATATAGACACCGGGGGGGACTAGGGTTGTACAAAGTCGGTTACAGAGAAAGGAATCTTCATATTGGGTCGCCAAGCTTGCCTTCCACGCCAAGGAGAGTCCCGCCCGGACACGGGAGATAATCTTCGGTCCAGTATCTTTACAGCCCATCAGTCCGGCCCACGTACCATAGTTCGGACGCCCGAGGACCCCCTAATCCAGGACTCCCTCAGTAGCCCTTGAACCCAGCTTCAATGACGAGGTGTCTCGCGCACAAACTGGCTTCGGCATTGCAAGGCGTGTTCCTCCTCTGAATACTTCAACACAGTCTTCGGACGCAACGAACATGTATGGCTCTGCAAACCAAATTCCACACACAACCGCAGAGAGTATAATATATCTTGAGTCCAATCCGCTGACAACTATTGGTAATGTGACAACACGTCACCACCCGGTCATTATTTTGAACCATTTTTCGGCCTGGCGCTTCGAGACGCGGTCTCATTGGCACGTCTTGTCAAAGAAGAGATCGTGTCCCCTTATTGCGAGATTCTCATCAATATGGGCATGGGTAATCCAACCACGCCGTTCGCACGGCCCTTGGGAACAGGCGAGTTTCAAGGCGAGTGGGGAGGCACTTGATATTCACTGCCTTTATAAGGAGATAAGGATTCTCTTCTTTCACCCACGCCTTCTCCTTCTCTTTGCCCTCCCATTCTCAAGCTCCAGCGCCCGAGTCCTCATCTTTTCCGCCTCAAGGAAGCACTCGACCATGTCCGGATCTGGAGCGCAAGGAAAATGGATGGCCTCCTCCATCAAGGAGAAGGACATCACCAAGCTTCGGGAGGCCGGGTATCTGGTGAAGGAAATCGCCCATCGGCTTCCGTCCAAGGGGCAAATTGTCCCCACCCCGAAGCCCAATGAGAGGGTGGTGTTTATTCCCCATTTCGTCTGTGGGTTAGGGTTTCCTCTCCACCCTTTCATCCGCGGACTCATGTTTTATTACAGGCTAGATTTCCATGATCTAGCTCCAAACTCTTTCCTCAACATCTTGGCGTTCATTGTCGTCTGTGAGGCTTTCCTCCGTATTCCACCCCACTTCAGATTGTGGCTCAAGATCTTTAACGTGAAGCCGAAGGTGGTGGATGGCCAACACGCGGAGTGCGGAGGTGCCATGGTGAGCAAACTGCCCAACGTCACATGGCCCAAGGGTACTTTTGTGGAGACCGTCAAAGAGTGGCAGAAACTGTGGTTCTATATCACAGAGCCCCGCGATACCACCTGGGCCGCGGCCCCGAATTCAAGTCTGGAGCTCCAATGCGGCTCACCTCCTGGATAGAGAAGGGCCCAATTGGTCCTCGTCGAACGACCTGATCGCGCTACAAACACGCATCCAAAGCATGGTGGACGAAAACATCAAGCTCGTCAATGTGATCTAGGTGATGTTAGTTTGCCGGATCCTTCCATGCCAGAGCCAGACTTGCCCTTTGTGGGAATTCGATCCGGAGAAGCACCAGACCTTGGAGAGGCTCTTCGGAACCACGCATGAAGATATCCGGAAGTTGCTCTTCAAGGGCAATGAGACACCGCCGGAGACGGACGAGGACCGCAGGCACGATCTGGCCCATCCTGCCAGTGCGGTAAGTCTTTCGCGTTTCAAGGTGTATCCTCTACTTGCTTATTCAAGGAAGATACCTAAACTCCATTAGTTATTTTTTCAGGTATGGACAGAGAAAGCGAAGCGGATTAAGTGTCCGGCTCTGCTGCCCGAGGAACCAGCCATCCCTCTTCTGACGAAGATGCTGGTTCCGGCGCCTTACCAGGCGCCGAAGAAGAAGGCCAAGGGGGCCCGGAGTGGCCTCCGTCGCAAAGGAGCTTCGGACAGGACGTCCGAAGACAACGAGACCCCCTCCTCCGCTGCCGAAGAAGACGATGAGGACGAGGAGGAAAGCAGCTCTCCCCCTGAGGGGGGAAAGAAGAAGAGGGCGGCTGAGGGAGTCCTGGATTAGGGGGTGTTCGGGTAGCCGGACTATACCTTCAGCCGGACTCCAGGACTATGAAGATACAAGATTGAAGACTTCGTCCTGTGTCCGGATGGAACTTTCCTTGGCGTGGAAGGCAAGCTTGGCGATACGGATATTCAAGATCTCCTAGCATTGTAACCAACTTTGTGTAACCCTAACCCTCTCCGGTGTCTATATAAACCGGATGGTTTTAGTCCGTAGGACAACTTCATCATACAACAATCATACCATAGGCTAGCTTTTAGGGTTTAGCCTCCTTGATCTCGTGGTAGATCTACTCTTGTACTACCCATATCATCAATATTAATCAAGCAGGACGTAGGGTTTTACCTCCATCAAGAGGGCCCGAACCTGGGTAAAACATCGTGTTCCTTGCCTCCTGTTACCATCCGGCCTAGACGCACAGTTCAGGACCCCCTACCCGAGATCCGCCGGTTTTGACACCGACATTGGTGCTTTCATTGAGAGTTCCTCTGTGTCGTCGCTTTTAGGCCCGATGGCTCCTTCGATCGTCAACAACGATGCGGTCCAGGGTGAGACTTTTCTCCCCGGACAGATCGTCGTCTTCGGCGGCTTCGCACTGCGGGCCAATTTGCTTGGCCACCTTGAGCAGATCGGAATCTATGCCCATGGCCATCAGGTCAGGTTTGGAAGCCTAAACTACACGACTGACATCCGCGAGGACTTGATCTTCGATGGATTCGAGCCACAGCCAAGCGCGCCGCACTGTCTCGATGGGCATGATATAGCTCTGCCGCCGAACAGCGCCTTGGAGGACGCACACGCATCGGTTCCGACCATTGATTTGGAGCCTACTACGCTGATCGAGGATCAGCGGTTGGACGCTGCCTCAGGGGCTGCGATCTCAGAGGCGATCGAGCCGAACTCCAGCCACGCACTCCGCATGGCCCGTGACTCCGAGGAGCCGGATTCCTCTCCAAACTCCAAGCCCCCCGCGCCCCCGCCGATCGAATCCGATTGGGCGCCGATAATGGAGTTCACCGCCGCGGACATCTTTCAACACTCGCCCTTCGGCGACATCCTGAATTCTCTAAAGTCTCTCTCTTTATCAAGAGAGCCCTGGCCGGACTAAGGTCAGCAAGGTTGGGATACGGACGATGAAGAAATTCAAAACCCACCCACCACCCACTTCGTAGCCACTGTCGACGACTTAACCGACATGCTTGACTTCGACTCCGAAGACATCGACGGCATGGACGATGATGCAGGAGACGAACAAGAACCAACACCTGTAGGGCGCTGGAAGGCCACCTGGTCATATGACATATATATGGTGGATACTCCAAAGGATGGAGATGGCGATGGAACAGCGGGGGACGATATCTCTAAGAAACAGCCCAAGCGCCGGCGTCAGCAGCGCCGCTCTAAATCCCGCCAAAGCAAAAACGGTGATTCCGGCATGGGAGATAATACTACTCCGGATAGCGCCGAAGAACACCCCCTCCAGCAAGATTCAGCACAGGAGGACAGAGAAGCCAACCCTCACGAGAGGGCGGCGGACCAAGAGGTTGAGGATGATAATTATACGCCTCCCTCCGAAGACGAGGCAAGCCTCGACGACGACGAGTTCGTTGTGCCAGAGGATCTCGCCGAACAAGAGCGTTTTAAACGTAGGCTTATGGCCACGGCAAGCAGCCTCAAGAAAAAGCAGCAACAGCTTAGAGCTGATCAGAATTTGCTAGCTGATAGATGGACTGAAGTCCTTGCGGCCGAAGAGTGTGAACTCGAACGCCCCTCCAAGAGTTACCCAAAGCGCAGGCTGCTACCCCGACTAGAGGAGGAAGCACCTACATCACCAGCGCATGACATGGCCGACCGGCCACCTCGTGGCCGCGACAGAGAGGCCTCTTGGCCCTCCACTCAAGCCATGCCCCGACGCCGCGTCAAGCATACTAAGGCACGGGAAAATGCGCCCGACCTGCGCGACATACTGGAGGACAAGGCAAGGCAAACAAGATCGATCTACGGATCGCGCAGGCGCCCCACGGCACGTGACAGTGATCATCACTCCGGATGCAATAAATCCGTCCAGGCCGAACTCAACAGACAAAGCTCCTTCGAGCTGCGTCGTGATACAGAGGCGCCGCACACGCACTATGCTTCACAGATGAAGTAATGGATCATAAAATCCCTGAGGGCTTCAAACCCATAAACATCGAATCGTACGATGGCACAACAGATCCTGCGGTATGGATCGAGGATTATCTCCTTCATATCCACATGGCCCGCGGTGATGATCTACACGCCATCAAATACCTCCTACTCAAACTTAAGGGACCGGCCCAGCATTGGCTTAACAGCTTGCCAGCACACTCAATCGGTTCTTGGGAGGACCTGGAAGCTGCATTCCTTGACAACTTCCAGGGCACTTATGTGCGACCACCGGACGCCTATGACCTAAGCCACATAATTCAGCAGCCAGAGGAATCGGCCAGGCAATTCTGGACACGGTTCCTAACAAAGAAAAACTAGATAGTCGACTGTCCGGACGCAGAGGCCTTAGCGGCCTTCAAGCATAATATCCGCGACGAGTGGCTTGCCCGGCACTTGGGACAGGAAAAGCCGAAATCTATGGCAGCCCTCACGACACTCATGACCCGCTTTTGCATGGGAGAAGACAGCTGGCTAGCTCGCAGCAACAACTTAACCAAGAACCCTGGTAATTCGAATACCAAGGACAAAAGTGACAGGTCGCGTCAGAACAAACAAAAGCGCCGTGTTAACAGCGACAGCAACGAGGATACGGCAGTTAATGCCGGATTCCGAGGCTACAAATCCGGTCAACGGAAAAAGCCATTCAAAAGAAATACTCAGGGCCCGTCCAGTTTGGACCGAATACTCAACCGCTTGTGCCAGATACATGGCACCCCCGAAAAGCCAGCCAATCACACCAACAGGGACTGTTGGGTGTTCAAGCAGGCAGGCAAGTTAAGAGCCAAAAACAAAGACAAGGGGCTGCATAGCGACGACGAGGAGGAGCCCAGGCCGCCGAACAACAATGGACAGAAGGGATTTCCCTTGCAAGTGCGGACGGTGAACATGATATACGCAACCCACATCCCCAAGAGGGAGCGGAAGCGTGCGTTACGGGACGTATATGCGATAGAGCCAGTCGCCCCAAAGTTCAACCCATGGTCCTCCTGCCCGATCACCTTTGATCGAAGGGACCACCCCACTAGCATCCGCCACGGCGGCTTCGCCGCATTGGTTCTAGACCCAATCATTGACGGATTTCATCTCACAAGAGTCCTCATGGACAGCGACAGTAGCCTGAACCTGCTTTACCAGGATACAGTGCGAAAAATGGGCATAGATCCCTCGAGGATCAAGCCCACCAAAACGACCTTTAAAGGCGTCATACCAGGTGTAGAAGCCAACTGTACAGGCTCAGTCACACTGGAAGTGGTCTTCGGATCTCCGGATAACTTCCGAAGCGTGGAGTTAATCTTCGACATAGTCCCGTTCCATAGTGGCTATCACGCACTGCTCGGGCGAACCGCATTCGCAAAATTCAACGCGGTACCGCACTATGCATACCTCAAGCTCATGATGCCAGGCCCTAGAGGAGTAATCACGGTCAATGGGAACACTGAACGCTCCCTCCGAACGGAGGAGCACACGGCAGCACTCGCAGCAGAAGTACAAAGCAACCTCTCTAGGCAGTTCTCCAGTTCGGCCTTCAAAAAGCCAGACACTGTCAAGCGCGCCCGGAGTATCCTACAACAAGACCGCCTGGCACGTTCTGAGCTAGCGTAGCAATGCGGCCCCAACCCTAGCCCTCGCGATATAGCGAAACCAGTGCTTCACGTACATAACTACGCTCTTGAAATACCATGGGCACAGCGGAAGGGGCACTATCATGGCACGCCCGAAATACGGCTTAAACCGCACCAGGGGCTGCCGGATTCCTTTTTTTTTTCTTTTTTTTCTCTTACTCTCAGGACTCCATACTTCGGATGACCCGTTCGGCAATTCAACTGCCGCACAAATGATACAAGATCCAGGAAAGCAGACAAGCCACGCCGCATTATGGAACTCCCAGGTGGTCTGTATTGCGAGCAGTATACCTGTTTTTTAATACAATTCCGCGGCCTGCCCCTGGCCAGGACATGTTAAATAGTCCAATTTCTTTTGCTTATCGCACTATTTGTATCATTCCGCTTTCATAGCAGCCTTTCTATAAACAATGCATAGCTTTTTGTCTATTTTTCGCATTATCCTCTTTTATATATATATGTTTATCAATAACATGTTGCATCCGTACACCGTGGTACGGCAAAAATACGCCAGGGGCTTCAGTACCCATCAATATGGCGTGAGAAGTCCGTGCACTTTCACAAGTGCGGCACCCCGAACTTATAGCACTATATGCATCGGCTCCGAATCATGATTTGGGTCAATAGTTGGGTTTGCCCGGCTCCTATGTTTTGGTGCCTTACGTTCCGCTATATCGGCTAAGGTAGCACTAGGAGAACTACTGCGATTGTGCCCCAGTTGAGCTGGGCTGAGCACCTCAGTAGAGAAAGCTAAAACTGACTGTCACGATGAGGCGAGAGACCGGTCGCTGTTCGAGAGGTTTTTCGAGTCCTTAAAGACTTATGCCGCTTCGAGCGAGGAACCGGCTTTGTCCGGCCAAGGCGTGGATAGCGCCCTGAACTCGTTCTTCCGAATACTAGGGGCTTCGCCGAAATTTAAAATTATAGAGTTCTATGGCTAAGTGAGAGTGTTCAAGCATTATAGTCCGATTGCCTTGTTCGTTGTGCTGAGCGCCTCCCTCGACGGACCCAACCATGGGAAAAAGAGCGCTCAGGTTTATCCCGAACACCCCAGCACTAGTGGCATGGGGGCAGAAGCCGATGACTGGCCATCTCTCAATTTTTTGATAAACGGCCGCACAGAAAGTAATATTTTAAATTCAAGCATTGCTTAGCGCATATGAACAAGTTTTCAGCGCACAGGATAACACGAGCGAGTTCATTCAAAAATTACATCCTTGGTGCATTCATCCGCCATAAGGCGGTCACCGGCCAGAACATCCTTGTAATAGTTCTCGGGCTTGCGATGCTCCTTCCCCGGCGGCGGCCCGTCCCTCACAAGCTTCTCACCGTCCAGCTTACCCCAGTGCACCTTTGCACGGGCAAGGGCCCTACGGGCACCTTCGATGCAGACGGAGCGCTTGATGACCTCGAGCCTTGGACAAGCCTCCACCAGCCGCCGCACCAGTCCGAAGTAGCTCCCAGGCAGGGCCTCTCCAGGCCACAGCCGAACTATGAAGCCCTTCAGGGCCTGTTCGGCTGCCTTGTGGAGCTCGACCAGCTGCTTTAGCTGGTCGCTCAAGGGCACGGGGTGTCCGGCCTCAGCGTACTGAGACCAGAACACCTTCTCCGTCGAGCTGCCTTCCTCGGCTCGGTAGAATGCGGCGGCATCGGATACGCTGCGGGGAAGATCTGCGAATGCCCCTGGAGAGCTCCGGGTTCGGGTAAGTAACAAGTAGTTTACTTTTATATGTCTGCTGTGCATAGAGAATGCCTTACCCGCCGCTATCTTTTTCACCGCATCCAATTCCTGGAGGGCCTTCTGGGCTTCGGCCTTGGCAGATTTGGCAGTTTTAAGGGCCGCATCAAGCTCGGACGCTCGCGTCTTCGAGTCGAGCTCCAAACTCTCATGTTTTTTCATGAGAGCCTGAAGCTCTTGCTGCACCTTGCCGACCTGCGCCTCAAATTTCTCCCGCTCGGTGCGCTCCGTGGCCGCTTTCTTCTTGGCCTCGGACAGCGCCTGCTTGAGGGTCGCCACCTTAGTTGTGGCCCCTACAATAAGCAGTATACTCCTGTCATTTTTTGCAATTGCGTCTTCTTATAGGCATTTTTTCTATAAGGTATCTCTTACCTTCTTTCTCCTCGAGCTGCCGTTTGGCAAGGCCGAGCTCTTGCTCGGTCCGCTCGAGGCCTTGTTTCAGGGCACCCACCTCCGCAGTCAATGCGGTGGTGGCCAGCAGCGAAGCCTGCATACGTATATTGTCTCCTTTTTAGTTAGACTCCTACGATATTTAATAGATCCTCTATTCGGCTTTTCTTTCCGAATGCCAAACAGAGCATCAGGGGCTACTGTCTATGTGGTAATATTTTTACATATTTTTACTTACCTCGAAGCCTGTTAGAAGGCTAGCACAAGCTTCAGTCAGTCCGCTTTTGGCAGACCGAACCTTCTGGACCACCGTACTCATAATGGTACGGTGCTCCTCGTTGATGGAGGCGCCCTTAAGCACCTCCAGCAGATTGTCCGGCGCCTCCGGTTGGGCGGAGGACGCCGGCTTAATAGGCTTGCTCCTCTTGGCAGGAGTTCGCCTGCCGCGGTCCGGAACCGTTGATGATTCCAGCGCGGTGTCCGGCTTAAAGCCGGACTGGAGCCCTGGGGGGTCTTGTCCCCTTTACTCCTGGAGTCCGGGAGGTCGCCTCGCGGCTCCTCCTGGACTACCTCCTCTTGCCCCGGAGCTTGTCGCGACGCCACTTCGGCGTCATCCGCAACACAGGGGGAGGCAGCGGGCGGAACTGAATTCACGTCCGATGAATCTAGGGAGCCGCTCGACGACTCATCGAGCCCATCCTTGGGCGGGCTGCATGATTATATTCGACATTAGGGAAAGCTGTGCAACAAAAGGAATATCATGAGTTACTCTGGTATCCGAACACTTACGATTTCGCCGGACGCTTGGCCCTGTCCGGCCACTCGTCTACGTCCTCGTCGGCGTCGGGGGCGTAGTCCGGCGGAGGGGTTTTCCTCTTCTTGGAGCCCTCGGCCTCCCCTACTGGGGCGGCCTTCCTCTTATTTCCTCCCCCCACTGGAGGGGGGAGGTTTCTTCTTCCTCCTCCTCGTCTTCATGGGAGGAGTGCGTCTCGGATTCGTCGGACGACGAGTCCAACACCACCATATGCCGGGAACTCTTTCAAGTCCCCGTGGCCTTCTTATCTGGCACCACATAAGGTGCCGGAACCAGCAGCTTCATTAGGAGAGCAGGGGCTGGGTCTTCGGGCAAGGGAGACAGACAGTTAATCAGTCCGGACTTCGCCTGCCAATCCTGTCAAAGGTGAGGGAGTTTAGATCCCGCATAGAGTCAAACTATGAAGAAAACTTAACATCCTGTAAAAGATGAAAATATTTTACCTCGCCAGCAGGACGCTGTGAGCTGAATCCGCGGTCTTCGGAGGCGGATGTGGGAGCCTTGGCGCCTTTGGTTAGCCCCTTCCAGACATCTTCGTACGTCATGTCGAAGAGCCTGCTCAGAGTTCGGTGCTGCGCCGGGTTGAACTCCCACAAATTGAAGTCCCGTTCTTGAAACGGAAGGATCCGGCAGACGAGCATGACCTGGACTACGTTGACAAGCTTGAGCTGCTTGTTCACCAGGGACTGGATGCATTTTTGCAGTCCGGTCACCTCTTCTTCGTCGCCCCACGACAAGCCCGTCTCCTTCCAGGACATGAGCTGCGTAGGGGGTCTGGATCGGAATTCAGGGGCTGCGATCCACTTCGGATCGTGTGGCTCGATGATGTAAAACCACCCCGACTGCCACCCCTTCAAGGTCTCCACAAAGGAGCCCTCGAGCCATAGGACGTTGGCTAGTTTGCCCGCCATGGCACCTCCGCACTCCGCCTGGTTGCCGCACACCACCTTTGGCTTGACGTTGAAGGTCTTGAGCCAGAGGCCGAAATGGGGGCGGATGCAGAGGAAAGCCTCGCACACGACGATAAACACCGAGATATTGAGGATGAAGTTTGGGGCCAGATCATGGAAATCTAGGCCATAGTAGAACATGAGCCCGCGGACAAATGGGTGGAGAGGAAAACCTAGTCCACGGAGGAAGTGGGGAAGAAATACTACCCTCTCATGGGGCCTTGGGGTGGGGAGAAGCTGCCCCTCCTCAGGAAGCCGGTGCGCGATGTCTTTGGACAGGTATCCGGCCTTCCTTAGCCTTTTGACATGGCCCTCCGTGATGGAGGAGACCATCCACTTGCCTCCCGCTCCGGACATTGTTGGAGAAGGTTGAGGTAGGAAGTGCGGGCTTGGGCGCTGGAGCTCGGGTGCGCAGAAGATGGATAGGCAAAGGAGGAAGAAGGCGTAGGTAAAAAGGTGGATCCTTATCCCCTTATATGAGCGGATGCGACTATGCGTCCCCACCAGCCTAGTAAAATTCGCTTGCCTCCCAAGCGCCGTGATAAATGGCGCGGTTGGGTTACCCACGTCCGTATTGATGAGAATCCCGTAAATGGGGGACACGATCTCTGCTTTGACAAGACGTGCCAAGGAAACCGCCTCACAAAACACGCTGAGGTGGAAAAGTGAAAACGATTCGAATAAAGGCTTAGCCGTAGTGTGATGTCACGCTATGGAATACGTCAGCAGATTAGATTTGTGTTAATATTATTCTCTCTGTGGCAATACGTGGAAACTTATTTTGCAGAGCCGGACACTAATCTTGGTGTTTACAAACTATTATGAAGAATTTGGAGGAGGAACCCGCCTTGCAATGCCGAAGAAAATCTACGCACCGGACTCGTCGTCATTGAAGCCTGGTTCAGGGGCTACTGAGGGAGTCCTGGATTAGGGGTGTTCGGGTAGCCAGACTATACCTTCAGCCGGACTCCAGGACTATGAAGATACAAGATTGAAGACTTCGTCCCGTGTCCGGATGGGACTTTCCTAGGCGTGGAAGGCAAGCTTGGCGATACAGATATTCAAGATTTCCTACCATTGTAACCGACTTTGTGTAACCCTAAACCTCTCCGGTGTCTATATAAACCGGAGGGTTTTAGTCCGTAGGACAACTTCATCATACAACAATCATACCATAGGCTAGCTTTTAGGGTTTAGCCTCCTTGATCTCGTGGTAGATCTACTCTTGTACTACCCATATCATCAATATTAATCAAGCAGGACGTAGGGTTTTACCTCCATCAAGAGGGCCCGAACCTGGGTAAAACATCGTGTTCCTTGCCTCCTGTTACCATCCGGCCTAGACGCACAGTTCGGGACCCCCTACCCGAGATCTGCCGGTTTTGACACCGACAGCGGCTTCCAAAAATATGGAGGCAGAGGCGTCCAAGAGGGGGAAGAGCTCCCTCGCGGATATCTCCGCATGGGACGTCGACAGCAGCCTAGAGCCGCACCGCCGAAACAAGCCCCTGGCCGCATCGTGAGTACTCAAAAGACTCTGACATATTCATATATTCAGCCTCTTCGGTTCGTAGTTTTAACGCGTTAAATCATGCGCTTGTAGTCCGGCCCACGACAGCTCCCTGCGATCCTCATCAGGAGGTTTGCTGGATTCAAAGGCGATGGCCAGTGAGTCACCGCCGGCCACTCAATCTCCCACATCCAAGGGCGACAACGAGGTGCTGTCCCAAAGGACCTTCTCGGGCTAGGGAGAGGTTCAGGAGGCTATCTGGGTGGCGCCAGAGGGTGACCCTTCGGCCGCCGGACACCTGGGAGAGAGAACCCCCATGGAGACTGGCGATGGGGGCCGTGTCCAGTTCAGACCCAGCCGAATACGGTTTCGGAGACCTATACGGCTCTGGAATCCAGCAAGCATCCTCCTTCGAAAGAAGGAGGTGTGCCTATTCCGCCAGTGACCTCTGTCCAGCCAGAGGCACCGGATAATCTGCTGGAAGCGCTGCGAGGCGCTTCCATTGTGGAGGCACACCGTATCCTTACGGGTACGGTGGTTGAGAGAGTTCAGTCCATCAAGAGCGGACTGACCGAAGCCTGCACCAGCCTGCTGACAGACTTTGAGGTAAGCGATGCGAAAGAGAAGGTCATAGTATAGATAGTGTAGCCCCTGAGACACTGTCTGGTGTTCGGAAAGAAAATCCTGACAGAGGATCAAGTAATTTTCGCAGGAAACTAACTAAATATGTCTTATGAACACAGACGTCGCTGCTGGCCGCCACCTCTCATGCCGCTGAGGTCTCCGGAGTAAAGAAGAGTCTAGAGCAGGCCGAAGAAGAGCTCAGACTTGTGAAAAGGCAGCTGGAGGAAAAGCAAGGTATGTGGAGACTTGCTATATATTTGGAAAGGATAAATGATGTATATTGATTGTAGTGCCGTGATATTTGTACGAGCGGTGACTGAGGTTGAAACCCTCAAGAAAGCGCTGGCCGAGGCCGAGGAGAGGGCGGCAAAGGAACAAGCCATCCGGAAAAAGCATAAGGCTGGGTTGGGGAGGTCCAGCAGGAGCTCCAGGACGCTTTGAAGAAATACGAGTCCTTGGAGCGTCAGCATGCAGACCAAGAGTCCGAACTTGAGAAGGCCCGCCAGAGCGCACAAGAGGCCCAGACCGAAGCCCAAGGCACCCTCCAAGAAATCCAGGAGGCCAAAAAGATCGCGGCAGGTAAGGCTTTTATTATGCAAAGAAAGTATGTGAAGAAGAGGTATCTCTTACTGACCCGGATTTGGAGTTCTCCAGGGGTGTTTGCAGATCTGCCGCGCAACATTTCTGACGCTGCTGAATTCTTTCGAGCCGAAGAGGGGAGCTCGACGGAGAAGCTGTTCTGGTCGCAATACCTTGCGCCAGAACATCCGGTGCCCTTGAGCGACCAGCTAAAACAGCTGGTCAAACTGCATAGGGTGGCCGAACTGGCCATGAAGGACTTGATAGTACGGCTATGGCCAGCCGAAGCTATACCCAGCAGCTACTTCGGTCTCGTGAAGCGGCTAGTTGACGCTTTCCCTCGGCTTGACGCCATCAAGTGGTCGGTTTGTATCGAAGGTGCACGGATGGCCTTCGCCCGTGTCAAGATGCAGTGGGCGAAGATGAATGCTGCCACGGTCGCGACCGAAGGACCGCCCGTGGGCAAGGAGCACCGCACGCTCGAGAGATATTTTAGCGAAGTCCTTGAGGAATCCCGCATTGTGGCAGAGCAGTGTACGAAGGATGTAATCTTCGAATGAATACAACTATATTGTCTCGCCCTGTATTATAAAAACAAGTTTGGCTATGTAATATAATGTTTGTTTAATATTTTACCTCCTATGCGGCCGTGTTTATGAAATTTTGAGGGTTGGCCAGTTGTCGGCTTCAGCCCCCATGTAGGTAGTACGGGGGTGTTCGGGATGGAATCTAAACACTCTTGATCCAATTTGTTTGGTCCTTAAAGGAGGTGTTTAGCGCAACGAACTAGGCAATCGGACTATGTGGCTTTATCACCCTCACTTAGCCATAGGAGTTCTACAATGAAAATTTAGGCGTAGCCCCTAGTATCCGAACTAGGGTACTGTAAACACCTGATCGGGTAAAAAGCTGATTCATCGCATAATGCGGAAAAATCACTAAAGATTTGAAACCTCCGAAGAGCTGACCGGCTCTCGCCGCATCACGACAATCAGTTTTCGGCTTTCTCTACTGAGGTGCTCATCCGGATAAACCAGGACACAATCGCAATAGTTCTCCCTTTACGAACCTAGCCGATATAGCGGAACGTAAGGTAGTAAGCACAAGAGCCGGGCAACCCAACTATTGACCAAAGACATGATTCAGAGCCAATGCATATAATTCTAAATTCGGGGTGTCGAACTATGTTGTAGAAAGTGTTCGGACTTTGTTGCCGTATTATGGGTCGCGATGAAGCCCCTGGCAGATTAAAGCGTACCAAAGTGTACGGTCGCAACTTTGAGAAAATCATCAAAGAAAAAAAAGGAAAAAGGGTAGTAAGCTAGTGCCGCAGAAGTTGGGCCGCAAACTGTTTCCATTATAGTTTGATTAATACGTCAAAGCGTATTTGTACAAGTGGTGCAATAAGCAACTGGGCTATTTAACATGCCACAACCAAGGGAGAGCTGCGTGCGGGTCCTGAAAGTAGGTAGAGTGATCGTTAAAGAGACCATCCAAGAATTCCCTTGTACGCTAGTGCTTCTTGCCATCTTGGTGTATCCATCCTGCTGAGAGGGCCGATGATCAGGTCGTCAGAAGAAACCTGCGGAAAAAAGACCTAAAAAGGGAAAAAAGAAAAAAATGAAAGTATGTGTGTCCAGGAGCGGTCGAGCCGTATTATGGATCACAAGATAGTTATTGTCGGATTTCGGGTTTCGGCACACCCTTGAGGTTCGAACACTGGGGTGCGCGCAGAGATCTCTCCCCTACCGATCTACGTCCGATCCTCTCATGCGAACTAAGATAAAAATGATGAATCAACACAAGAGACACGAGGTTTATACTAGTTCGGGCCACTGTTGTGGTGTAATACCCTACTCCAGTGTGTGGTGTGGTGGATTGCCTTTGGGGCTGATGATGGACAGTACAAGGGAAGAACAGCCTCGCGAGGGGTGTTCTTGAGCTGGTGCGGTATGTTTTACTTAGTCTCTACTGGGTTTCTCTCTTCTTTTCTCTCCTCCTTCTGCTGCTGCCCCCCGTCTCTTTGTGGAGGCTAGCTCTATTTATAGAGGCCCTGGGCCTCTCCCCGAATAATTGAGCGGGAAGGGCGCCAACAATTGGCCATTTTGAAGGAGAACATCTAGTACAAGTTATCCTGACCAAAGGTCGTCTTCAGCTGCCAAAAGCACTGGTGATGACGCCGTCTTGGGCTCCACGGTGACCCCCGTCCGGCTGTCCGGCTGGTCTTGGTCTCGTTGCACCGGAATGGTAACCTTTGCCTGATACCTTGGCCTGTGCTTGCCCCCTTTGCACCAAAGGGGAAACAAGGACCCTGCGCAGGCCGACGCCTGCCTGGTGCCTGCCTCGCCTTGATCGTCATGGCTTGCATCATGGGATCCTCGCGAGGTACTCTTGCATTTATGCCTCCGCCTCCTCGCGAGCCTGCCTGATGAGGCCGCTCTTGAGGAAGCTTCCTGTCGTCCGCCCCGCGAGGCTTGGCCCCTCCCGAGGGTCTTGAGCTTGCGCTGATGAAGATGGGCCGCGCTGGGCCCCCACCTGAGCCACGCCGCAGGCAGGAAAGTCTGGGGACCCCCGTTTCTAGAACACCGACAGTAGCCCCCGGGCCTAAGGTGCGCGCGGGCTTGGCTTAGCAGAGAAGCGAAGGGGCAAGCGCGAAGCACCATGGGCCCTAACAGCCTGCGGCCTTGGGCGCCGCGTGACAGTTGATTGGACGTGGGCGTCTGCACTTCCCACGACGCCTCGGTAACTACATGACTTGACAAGTCCCTGCATGCAGAGATATGGGTCTTGATTACCTGAGGTCATGGTGCTCGGCGGTTGGCCTTCCCCGGCTATAAGTACGAGGCCATGTGAGCTTCCTCAGTTCACCCCTTTCTGCTACTCCCTTCTTCTTCTCAGCCACTCGCCGTTCTCATGGCTCCGAAGAGATTCTCGGCCGCAGAGAAGGGGAAGGCCCGCCAGGCAGGGCCCGACTCCCATCCGGCCAGGCGCGGCCGGGGTCGTCCTCGCAAGTATTCCGCGGTCCCCGCAGCGGCTTCCCACGGCCACGGAGGCGGTTCCCTGCGCGGTGGTGAGCGCTCGGCTGCCGAGGGGAGGCATGTCGTGACCGCGCGGATCCCAGGCCACGCTTTCGCTCGGCGGAGGTGCTGCGGGAGTTCGTCATGTGGTCGGCGGACCCGACTAGCACCTGGCTCCAGCTCCCTCGCTTCTTCGTAGGTGAGCTGCCGGCCAGCGCCCGGTGCAGCTTCTGGCTCCTGGCGGATGGGTGCTGCAGCAGGGACTTCTAGGCTTCGCTAGAGGTCTCCCCTTCCGAAAATGGGGCCCTGACTGGCGGCTGGCAAACGTTTGCCCGCGCGCGCGGCCTGGGTCAGCGGTGCACCCTGCACTTCAAGTTCGATGGCTACGCCACCCTCTACGCGAGGGTGTTTGGGGAAGATGGTCGCCGCGCCGGGTGCTGCCCCGAAGATGGTGACCGCGGCCGCCTGCCCAGCCTTGGCACCGACCAGGATGAAGACAGCGCCAGGCGTGCCGGCGGCGGTGCTCAGGTCTCGCCAAGTTTCGGCGACTCTCCCTAAGGCAGTAGCTCCTCCAGCGGTAGCCGCGACTAGCCCCCGCGCCGTCGCGCCCGCCTGGGTGAAGGCAGCGGGTCCACCCGCCGCCGCGCCCTGGTGAAGCGAGAGGAGGCGTCCGCCTGAACTCCAGGAGCAGCTCGAGCTTTTGCTGTAGGTTGGTGTTGGACAGGTCGTGTCCATTTTGTTTCCTTCCTTTCCTGCGTAAGAAGAAGGTAGTACAGGGCCCCGTGGGGGCGTGTTAGAACTATTGCTGTCAAGTGTCGCGTTGCTTTTGCCATTTCTGCGCTATGTTTCCATGCTGCGTGTCCATGTGCGGGAGTCATTTGAGCTTGGTGGAGCTTGATGCGGCCCTTGCCTCCGGAGGCTGAGGCCTCACCGTGCGCTTCATGCCCTACAAGGATTAGTTAGAGGGGTAACCGTTGGTCCCGGCAACGGGGGCGATCAGCCTAGGTCCTGCGTTTGTGTCGCGATGCCCGTGAGGCATGGACTGGGAGGGGTGCTCCCGCAGAGGACTCGGATAGGAAAGCTCTAGACGATCGGGGCGGAAGACGCTCGCAAGGGCGCCCGCGAACATCCCTCGCGAGACTTGTTCGAGAGAAAACGAGGCGAGTGGATGACAAAGACAGAGAGTCACAAGCCAGGAACGCCAACAACTCCAATAAGACTTCAAATGGGAATAAACATGCCAACTGTAGAAAGCAAATGAAAGAGCCGCGTCCGGCACCTATTCTAGTCTTCAACGTCTTCTCACCAGCGCGGAGCTAAGTGCTGCCATTGGGCGTGGGCGGGAGCCCCCGAGGCCCAAGGGCGGCACTCCGGAGACTCTGGGGCGTGTACAGCCCCACTCATAGTTACATGAGAGTGTCACGGGCGGCGAGCTTCACAGGCATTGGCCTTCTTCACAGGCACCAGGCCTTTCTCGAAATGCGGCAACTTCACAGGCATTTTCCTTGTTCACAGGCACCGGGCCTTTCCCAAAACGCAGCTTCACATGCATTCGCCTTCTTCACAGGCACCGGGCCTTTTCCAAAATGCAGCTTCATAGGCATTCGCCTTCTTCACAGGCACGGGGACTTTTCCAAAATGCAGCTTCATAGGCATTCACCTTCTTCACAGACACCGGGCCTTTTCCAAAACGCAGCTTCATAGGCATTCGCCTTCTTCACAGGCATTAGGCCTTTCCTAGGCGTTAGGCCTCGCTCAGGGATAGAACCTCCGGAGATGTTGAATGTTCCACGCGTTCTGGATGGGTACCCCCTCCGTGGTCTCCAAGCGCGCGGAGCTAGGCCTGGAGACATGAACAACCTTGAACGGGCCCTCCCACATGGGAGAGAGCTTGTGCAGCCCCTCCCTGGAGAGAACCCGTCTGAGCACGAGATCCCCTACCTCGAGAGTTCTGGGGCGGATGTTGCGGCAGTGGTATCGTCGCAGCGCCTGTTGATACCTTGCCGCTCGCAGCACGGCTTCTCGACGGCGTTCCTCCCCAAACACGAAATCCGTCCCCCGCATGGCGTCCTGCTGCGTCTCATCGAACGCCAGGACTTGTGCGGAGCGACGCCTGACCCCGTGAGGGAGGACAGCCTCTGCTCCGTAGACGAGGAAGAACGGGGTCTCGCCAGTCGGCTTGGTCGCAGTTGTGCAGATTGACCACAGCACAGACTGGAGCTTGTCGTACCAGCCCCTGCCGCAGGCCTCCAGCTTCTTCTTGAAGGTCCTGGCTTTGAGGCCCCTCAGGACCTCCGTGTTGGCCCGCTCGGCCTGGCCGTTGCTCCGGGGGTGTGCTACCGAAGCGTAGCATATCTGCGTTCCAAGGTTAGCACAGTACATTTTGAAGAGATTACTGGTGAATTGCGAACCGTTTGTCGGTGATGATGCGGTGGGGCACCCCAAATCGGCTCATGAGGCCCTTGATTAATTTGACTGCAGAGCCTGCTGGGATTGTGCGGATGGCTTCCACCTCAACCCACTTGGTGAATTTGTCCACGGCGGCGTAGAGGTAGCGATAGCCCCCTGGCGCCCGAGGAAACGGGCCCAGAATGTCCAGCCCCCAAACTGCGAACGGCCATGACAGGGGTATAGTCTGTAGACCCCCCGCAGGCTGATGGATCTGCTTAGCGTGAAACTGGCAGGCCTCGCAAGCCTTCACAAGCTCAACGGCGTCGTTGAGCGCCATGGGCCAGTAGAATCCACTGCGGAACGCCTTGCCGACGAGGGTTCGCGATGACGAGTGGTGCCCGCAGTCTCCGCCATGTATGTCCACCAGTAGCTCCTTCCCTTGCTCTCGGGAGATGCAGCGTAGGGACATGTCATTTGGTCGCTTCCTGTAGAGCTCGCCATCCTGGATGCAATAAGCCGTGGCCTGCCGTGCCACACGCTCTGCCTCCTCCTCATTCTCCGGCAGAATCCCTTGCATCAAGTAGTCCTTGAGCTCTGGGATCCAACATCCCTCCTGAGGCTCCAACGTCAGGAGCAGGCGTGCCCCTGAGGCCGGGCCGCAGACCGGAGCTCCCGAGGCAGGCGGCTGAGGAGGCTCCTCTCTTGGTTGCGCCGTGCCCGATAGCGACGGCATCGCCGAGGGCTTGAAGAGCCGCTCCTCGAAGACGCCAGGTTCCTGCGGCAGTCGCCTAGACGCCCTCTTGGAATTATCGTCGGCCTCCTGATTGGTGCCGCGAGGCACATGCTGCAGCTCCAGCCCCCAGAAATGTTTCTCCATCCCGCGGACTTGAGCGAGGTAAGCTTCCCTGTGCTCGTCCTTTGGCTCGTATATCCTGTTGGAGAAGTTGACAAGGAGCTGTGAATCGCCCTTGATGGTGATGCGCTTTACCCCTAAGGCAATCGCAGCTTTCAAGCCAGCTATCAGGCCTTTGTACTCTACTATATTGTTGGAGACCTTCTCTCCGTGCTGGAAGCAGAGTTGCACGGCGTAATAGAGTTTGTATTGAGTGGGGGATACGAGCACCGCGCCAGCTCCTGCACCATGTCGGGAGAACGCCCCATCGAAGTACATGACCCAGCCGTCCGGCGCTTCGCTTCCTGGGGAAAGTGACCAGTCTTCGCCTGCCTCGAGACCCGGTGCTTCTACCCATTCTGCCCCGAAATCCGCAAGTGCGGCTCCCTTGATGACCCTGGTCGTACTGAATTCCAGCTGAAATGCTTGTAGTTTGATGTTCCATTCAGCGACCCTTCCAGCTGATTTGGTGCTCCTGAGTACCCTCTCCTAGGGGTATGCCGAGACGACCTTGATGGGGTGGCCTTGGAAGTAGTGCCGCAGCTTGCGTGAGGCCACCAATAGCGTGAGGAGGAGCTTCCGAGGCATAGGGTACCTTGCCCTCGCGTCCCGTAGCACTGTGCTGACGAAATACACGGGGTGCTCGAGAGGTTGAGGGTGCTGACACAGCTTGCGTCCTCCAGGGGTCGAGGCGTCTCCTGAGGCAACGGAGCCCCCAGCTCTTGATCGTTTGAAGGGGCCTCCCCTGCCCCGGGTGCGCCCTCCTGCTGCGGCTGCCCCTCTCTGGCTGTGGTCGCGGTCCTCGCGAGGCCCTCCTGGCCTCGCTCTGCTTCAGCCTGGTCAGTCGATGCGGCCTTGGCCCGGCGCTCCTCCCTGACCGCCACCAGAGCTGCGCTAGCGGAGTAGGGCGTGGCCGCAAGGTAGAGCACCAGGGGCTCCTGAGGGCGAGGGGCTACCATCACCGGTGGGCTGGTAAGGTACCTCTTGAGTTCTTGGAACGCCTTGTCGGCCTCTCCACTCCATTCGAAGGGGCCTTTCTTCTTCATAAGCTTGAAGAAGGGCAGCGCTCGCTCCCCTAGCTTGGATATGAAGCGCCCTAGCGCGGTTACACGCCCGGTGAGCTTCTGCATCTCCCCGAGGGTCTTCAGCGGGCTCATGTCCTCGACCGCCTTGACCTTCTCCGGGTTGGCCTCTATGCCTCTGTGGGATACTAGGAAGCCCAGGAGCTTGCCCGAGGGGACTCCAAACATGCATTTCTCTGGGTTGAGCCGTAGATCCACTTCGTTGAGGCTCGTGAAGGTTTCCTCCAGGTCCTGTATCAGGGTTTTTGCCTCCCGAGACTTCACCATGATGTCGTCGACGTAAGCCTCAGCGTTCCTCCTGAGCTGCCGGCCTAAAGCGATGTGCATCAGCCGCTGAAAGGTTACGCCTGCGTTGCGCAACCCAAACGGCATGCATGTATAGCAGTACACTCCACACGGGGTCAGGAAAGCCGTCTTCTCCACATCTTCTACCGCCATTTTGATCTGCTGATAGCCCGAGTAGGCATCCAGGAAGCACAATAGGTCACACTCTGCGGTGGAGTCGACTATCTGGTCGATGCAGGGGGGCGGAAATGGATCCTGCGGGAAGGCCTTGTTGAGGTTGGTGAAGTCGACGCACATGCACTATTTTCCTCCCTTCTTAGGCACAACGACCGGATTAGCCAGCCAATCAGGGTAGTGAACCTCGCGAATAACCCTTGCCGCCTCCAGCTTCCGGGTCTCTTGAATGATGAAAGCCTGTTTCTCAGTAGACTGCCGCCTTGCCTTCTGCTTCACGGGGCGCACATTGGGGCACACGTTGAGGTGATGCTCAATCACTTCCCTTGGGACCCCCACTAACTGATCTGGTTCCCACGCGAACACCTTCTTGTTCGCACGTAGGAATCTGACCAGGGCCTTCTCCTGCTCGGGCTCGAGGTTGGCCCCTATGGTGAAGGTGGCGCCAGTGGACCCGTCCTCATCGACTGGTACCTGCTTGGTTTCCGCCTTGTCTTGGGTGAACATCTGCTTCTTTTCAGCCGGTGCAGCCCCCCTTGGGCTCAAGGGCGTCGGTGCTAGTGGGCTGCGCCACCGCGGCCGCCCTGAAAACAAGTCGGAGCACCTGCAGTGCATCCCTTGTGTCTCCTGACACAGTGAGGACACCGCTGCTCCCGGGCATCTTCATGAGGTTGTACGCCGGGTGAGTTGCTGCCATGAACCGAGCCAAGGCCGGATAGCCGAAGATGGCGTTGTAGGGGAGGCCGATGGGGGCGATGTCGAAGTCGATCAGCTCCGTGCGGAAGTTGTCGCAGGTGCTGAAGGTCACTGGGAGGCGGATCTGTCCCAAGGAGGCGGTGGAACCGGCTCCGACGCCCGAGAAAGGCCTGCTGGGTTGGAGCTGCTCCAGCGGCACGTGGATGAGGCTGAAGGCCTCCACCGAGAGTACGTTGAGGCCGGCACCACCATCAATGAGGGTCTTGGTGACGGCCACCTGGCCCATGGTGGGGGTGCACAACATCGGGAGCGCGCCCGAACCAATGGGGTTGAAGGGGTGGCCCTCCGAGTCGAAGGTTAGATCGGCCTCGGGCGCCACCCAGCCCGGGGGGGCTTCTCGGCGCTTGGAGGCGGCGCTGATTCGATGGGCGAACGACTTGACGTGATGACTCGAGGGTGGTGCCTGGGAGCCACCCAGGAGAGCTACGACGACGAGCGGCGCTGGTGCGGCGAAACGGGCGAGGAAGAGGTCGCGCAGCTCCTCCCAGGAGGTGACAGAGGCCGTCGGCAGGTGGAGGAGCCACGCGCGCGGGATGCCGATGAGGGCCATGGGTAACCAGTTGGCCATCACCCGATCGTCGCCCCCGGCTCCGAGGATGGCCTCCTCATACGCCAGCAGGAAAATCATCGGGTCCGTCGCGCCGTCGTAGCACGGCGGCATCTTGGGCCTGAACTTGCGCGGCCACTGCACCTGTCGCAAGGCGGGGGCCAAGGCCCGGAGCCCCCTGGCCCCAGTGTCGGCATACGTTGCTGGAGCGGGCGGCGCGTTGTCCGCCATGAGGGCGGGATGTGATGTCGGGGCAGAGCGGGTCGTCAGGAGGGAGGACTCCGGCGCACCCCTACCTGGCACGCCAAATGTCGGATTTCGGGTTCCGGCAGACCCTTGAGGTTCGAACACCGGGGTGCACGTGGAGATCTCTCCCCTACCGATCTACGTCCGATCCTCTCGTGCGAACTAAGATAAAAATGATGAATCGGCACAAGAGACACGAGGTTTATACTTGTTCGGGCCACCGTTGTGGTGTAATACCCTACTCCAGTGTGTGGTGTGGTGGAGTGCCTCTAGGGCTGATGATGGACAGTACAAGGGAAGAACAGCCTCGCGAGGGGTGTTCTTGAGCTGGTGCGGTATGTTCTAATTAGTCTCTACTGGGTTTCTCTCTTCTTCTCTCTCCTCCTTCTGCTACTGCCCCCGTCTCTTTGTGGAGACTAGCTCTATTTATAGAGGCCCTGGGCCTCTCCCCGAATAATTGGGCGGGAAGGGCGCCAACAATTGGCCATTTTGAAGGGGAACATCTAGTACAAGTTATCCTGACCAAAGGTGGTCTTCGGCTGCCAAAAGCACTGGTGATGACGTCGTCTTGGGCTCCATGGTGACCTCCGTCCGGCCGTCCGGCTGGTCTTGGTCTCGTTGCACCGGAATGGTAACCTTTGCATGATACCTTGGCCTGTGCTTGCCCCCTTTGCACCAAAGGGGAAACAAGGACCCTGAGCAGGCCGGCGCCCGCCTGGTGCCCGCCTAGCCTTGATTGTCATGGCTTGCGTCATGGGATCCTCCCGAGGTACTCTTGCATTGATCCCTCTGCCTCCTCGCGAGCCTGCCTGATGAGGCCGCTCTTGAGGAAGCTTCATGTCGTTCGCCCCGCGAGGCTTGGACCCTCACAAGGGTCTTGAGCTTGGGCTGATGAAGATGGGCCGCGCTGGGCCCCCACCCGAGCCACGCCGCAGGTCGCAGGCAGGCAAGTCTGGGGACCCCCGTTCCCAGAACGCCGACAGTTATGCCTCCGTCTATGCCCATGGTATTTTGAGTGCGTAGTTATGTACGGGCGGTACGAATGCCGCTTCTTGGTTGGGACTGGGACGGAGGCCGAATTGCTAGTCGAGCTCTTGACGAGCTGGGCTGTCTTGCAGCAAAGTAGTCCGGATTCGGTTGACAGTGTCCGGGAGCTTAGCCGACGAATTAAGGTTCTTCTTGAGGAGGCCGCTCTGTACTTCTGCTACTAACGCAGCGGTGTGCTGCTCGGTACGGAGGTAGCGTTCCATGTTTCCATTGACTGTTATGATGCCGCATGGACTGGGCATCTTGAGCTTAAGATAAGCGTAGTGTGGCACCACGTTGAAGCGTGCAAATGCGGTTCGTCCGAGTAGTGCATGATAGCCGCTGCGAAAGGGGACGATATCAAAGATCAGCTCTTCAATTAGGAAGTTGTCCGGAGATCCAAAGACAACCTCTAGTGTGATTGAGCTCGTATAGTGGGCCTCTACACCTAGTATGACTCCTTTAAAGGTAGTCTTTGTGGGCTTAATTCTTGATGGATTAATGCCCATTTTTTGTGCTGTATCCTGATAGAGCAGGTTTAGGCTGCTACCACCGTCCACGAGGACTCGCGTGAGGTGAAATCCGTCAATGATTGGGTCGAGGACCAGTGCGGCTAAACCGCCATGACGGATACTGGTCGGATGGTCCCTGCGATCAAAAGTGATCGGGCAGGAAGACCATGGGTTGAACTTTGGGGCGACTGGCTCCATCGCGTAGACGTCCGTGAGTGCGCGCTTGCGTTCCCTCTTGAGGATGTGGGTAGCATATATCATGTTTACCATTTTAACTTGGGGGGGGGAACTTCTTCTGTCCCCCTGTGTTCGATGGCCGGGGCTCCTCGTCATCATCTCCGCTTTGCGACCCCTTCTCCTTGTTCTCGTCATTTAAATTGCCGGCCTGTTTAAAAACCCAATAGTCTCCATTGGTGTGAATGGCTGGTTTGTCAGGAGTGCTGTGTATCTGGCATGGGCAATCGAGTATGCGGTCCAAGCTGGATGGGCCCGAATTGTTCCTTTTGGATGGCTTCTTCCGCTGGCCAAACTTGTAGCCGCTAAATCCAGGGTTGACCGCCGTGTCGTCGGTATTATCAGCGTTGTTTCGACGCTTGTGTCTGTTGCGTCGGGGCTTGCCGTTGCTATTTTTGGCTTCCGCAGTGCCAGGTTCGCTTGCACTGTTATTGCTACGGTCTAGCCAGCTATCTTCGCCCATCCAAAAGCGGGTCATAAGTGCCGTAAGGGCTGCCATGGACTTCAGGTTCTCTTGGCCGAGGTGTCGGGTGAGCCATTCGTCCCGGATGCTGTGTTTAAAGGCCGCCAAGGCTTCGGCATCCGGACAGTCGACGATCTGGTTCTTTTTAGTTAAGAACCTAGCACAGGAGCTGGGCTGTTGAATTATGTGACTTAAGTCATCAGCATCCGGAGGTTGAACATATGTACCTTGGAAGTTGTTGATACGTCTCCAATGTATCTATAATTTTTGATTGCTCCATGCTATATTATCTTCTATTTTGGACATTATTGGGCTTTATTATCCACTTTTATATTATTTTTGGGACTAACCTATTGACCCAGAGCCCAATGCCAGTTCCTGTTTTTTTCCTTGTTTCAGTGTTTCGAAGAAAAGGAATATCAAACGGAGTCAAAACAGAATGAAACCTTCTAGAGAAGTTATTTTTGGAAGGAAAGCTACCCGGTAGATTTGGAGAGCACGTCAGGAAAAAACGAGGGAGCCACGAGGCAGGCGGGCGCACCCACCCCCCAAGGGCACGCCCTCCACCCTCATGGGCCCCTCATGGCTCCCATGACGTATTTCTTCCGCCTATATATATATATCCATATACCCTAAAACGATCGGAGAGCACAATAGATCGGGAGTTCCGCCGCTAGAAGCCTCCATAGCCACCAAAAACCATTCTAGACCCGTTCCGGCACCCTGCCGGAGGGGGAAATCCTTCTCCGGTGTCCATCTTCATCATCCCGGCGCTCTCCATGACAAGGAGGGAGTAGTTCTCCCTCGGGGCTGAGGGTATGTACCAGTAGCTATGTGTTTGATCTCTCTCTCTCTAGTGTTCTTGAGGTGGTACGATCTTGATGTATCGCGAGCTTTTCTATTATAGTTGGATCTTATGATGTTTCTCCCCCTCTACTCTCTTGTAATGGATTGAGTTTCCCCTTTGAAGTTATCTTATCGGATTGAGTCTTTAAAGATTTGAGAACACTTGATGTATGTCTTGTCGTGCGTATCTGTGGTGACAATGGGAAATCACGTGATTAACTTGATGTATGTTTTGGTGATCAACTTGCGGGTTACGCCCATGAACCTATGCACATGGGTTGGCACACGTTTTCTTCTTGACTCTCTGGTAGAAACTTTGGGGCACTCTTTGAGGTTCTATGTGTTGGTTGAATAGATGAATCTGAGATTGTGTGATGCATATTGTATAATCATACCCACGGATACTTAAGGTGACATTGGCGTATCTAGGTGACATTAGGGTTTTGGTTGATTTGTGTCTTAAGGTGTTATTCTAGTACGAACTCTAGGGCTGTTTGTGACACTTATAGGAATAGCCCAACGGATTGATTGGAAAGAATAACTTTGAGGTGGTTTCGTACCCTTCCATAATCTCTTTGTTTGTTCTCCGCTATTAGTGACTTTGGAGTGACTCTTTGTTGCATGTTGAGGGATAGTTATGTGATCCAATTATGTTATTATTGTTTAGAGGACTTGCACTAGTGAAAGTATGAACCCTAGGCCTTGTTTCCTATCATTGCAATACCGTTTACGCTCACTTTTATCATTATTTACCTTGCTGTTTTTATATTTTCAGATTACAAAAACCTTTACCTACTATCCATATTGCACTTGTATCACCATCTCTTCACCGAACTAGTGCACCTATACAATTTACCAATGTATTGGGTGTGTTGGGGACACAAGAGACTCTTTGTTATTTGGTTGCAGGGTTGCTTGAGAGAGACCATCTTCATCCTACACCTCCTACGGATTGATAAACCTTAGGTTATCCACTTGAGGGAAATTTGCTACTGTCCTACAAACCTCTGCACTTGAAGGCCCAACAACGTCTACAAGAAGAAGGTTGTGTAGTAGACATCAAGCTCTTTTCTGGCGCCGTTGCCGAGGAGGTGAGTGCTTGAATATATATCTTTAGATCTTGCAATCGAGTCTTTTAGTTTCTTGTTTTATCACTAGTTTAGTTTGTAAAAGGATACTATAAAAAATGGAATTGAGTTTACCTCATACGCTTCATCTTTTCAATGTCTTCCGTGAAAATAAGGATTCCACTCATAAGGAAGAATGCATTAGAATGTTTGGCACTAAATCTTTTAATTATGAGCATGATTGCAATGTTGTTAGTATGACTTCCTTGAATACCCATGATGCTAATGATATGCAAAGCCACAAGCTTGGGGATGCTATGTTTGATGAAGATGATATTTTTTGTCCCCCAAGTTTTGATGAGAAAATTTATTATGATGAAAGCATGCCTCCTATTTATGATGATTATATTGATGAAAGTGGATTTGGAGAGGTCATGACTTTATTTTGTGATGAATCCACTATTCCGTAAGAGGTTCCAATTGATTATGAGAACAAAGTTGCTATCTATGATGATTATTGTGATGACTTGTATGCTATAAAGAATAATTATATCCATGAAAGTTGTCATTATGATTATAGTTTTCAATTGGATTATGCCTCACATGATGATTATTTTGTTGAGTTTGCTCCCACTATTACTCATGAGAAGAATTTTTCTTGTGTGGAGAGTAATAAAATTTGTACACTTGTAGATCATGAAAAGAATGCTTTAGGTGCTGGTTATATTGTTGAATTCATTCATGATGCTATTGAAAATTATTATGAGGGAGGAACATATGCTTGTAGGAATTGCAATAATATCAAGTTTCCTCTCTATGTGTTGAAAATCTTGAAGTTATGCTTGTTTTGCCTTCCTATGCTAGTTGATTATTGTTCCCATAAATTGTTTGCTCAAAAAATCCCTATGCATAGGAAGTGGGTTAGACTTAAATGTGCTAGTCATATTCTTCATGATGCTCTCTTTATGTTACAATTCTTATCTTTTATGCGGGCATCATTGAAATCATCATGCCTAGCTAGGGGCGTTAAACGATAGCGCTTGTTGGGAGGCAACCCAACTTCATTTTTGTTCCTTACTTTTTGCTCCTGTTTAGTAATAAATAATTCATCTAGCCTCTGTTTAGATGTAGTTTTATGTTTTAAATTAGTGTTTGTGCCAAGTAGAACCTTTGGAAAGACTTGGGTGAAGTCTTTATGATCATGCTGTAAAAAACAGAAACTTTAGCGCTCACGAGAATTGCTGCCATTTTTACTGGAGAGTGCTATTTAGTAAATTCTTTTTGCAGATGATTAATAGATAAATCCCTCATGTCCAGCAATTTATTTGAGAATTTTATGAGTTCCAGAAGTATACGTCTGATACAGATTACTACAGACTGTTCTGTTTTTGACAGATTCTGTTTTTTCATGTGTTGTTTACTTATTTTGATGAATCTATGGCTAGTAAAATAGTTTATAAACCATAGAGAAGTTGGAATACAGCAGGTTTAACACCAATATAAATAAAGAATGAGTTAATTACAGTACCTTGAAATGGTGTTTTGTTTTCTTTCGCTAACGGAGCTCACGAGTTTTCTGTTAAGTTTTGTGTTGTGAAGTTTTCAAGTTTTGGGTAAAGATTCGATGGACTATGGAATAAGGAGTGGAAAGAGCCTAAACTTGGGGATGCCCAAGGCACCCCAAGGTAATATTCAAGGACAACCAAGAGCCTAAGCTTGGGGATGCCCCAGAAGGCATCCCCTCTTTCGTCTTCGTTCATCGGTAACTTTACATGGAGCTATATTTTTATTTACCACATGATATGTGTTTTGCTTGGAGCGTCTTTTTATTTTATTTATTTTTGCTTGCTGTTTGAATAAAATACCAAGATCTGAAATTCTTAAATGTTAGAGACTCTTCACATAGTTGCATAATTATTAGACTACTCATTGATCTTCACTTATATCTTTTGGAGTAGTTTGTCATTTGCTCTAGTGCTTCACTTATATCTTTTAGAGCACGGTGGTGGTTTTATTTTGAAGAAATAGATGAACTCTCGTGCTTCACTTATATTATTTTGAGAGTCTTTAGATCAGCATGGTAGTTTTCTTTGGTTACGAATTTAGTCCTAATATGATGGACATCCAAGAGGGGTATAATAAAAACTTTCATATAAAGTGCATTGAATACTATGAGAATTTTGATACTTGATAATTGTTTTGAGATATGGAGAAGGTGATATTAGAGTCATGCTAGTTGAGTAATTGTGAATTTGAGAGATACTTGTGTTAAAGTTTGTGATTCACATAGCATTCACGTATGGTGAACCGTTATGTGATGAAGTCGGAGAATGATTTATTTATTGATTGTCTTCCTTATGGGTGGTGGTCGGGGACGAGCGATGGTCTTTTCTTACCAATCTATCCCCCTAGGAGCATGCGTGTAGTACTTTGTTTCGCTAATAGATTTTTGCAATAATTATGTGAGTTCTTTATGACTAATGTTGAGTCCATGGATTATACGCACTCTCACCCTTCCACCATTGCTAGCCTCTCTAGTATCGCGCAACTTTCGCCGGTACCATAAACCCACCATATACCTTCCTCAAAACAGCCACCATACCTACCTATTATGGCATTTCCATAGCCATTCCGAGATATATTGCCATGCAACTTTCCACCGTTCCGTTTACTATGACACGCTCCATCATTGTCATATTGCTATGCATGATCATGTAGTTGACATCATATTTGTGGCAAAGCCACCGTTCATAATTCTTTCATACATGTCACTCATGAGTCATTGCACATCCCGGTACACCACCGGAGGCATTCATATAGAGTCATATCTTGTTCTAATTATTGAGTTGTAATTCTTGAGTTGTAAGTAAATAAAAGTGCGATGATCATCATTATTAGAGCATTTTCCCAGTGAGGAAAGGATGATGGAGACTATGATTCCCCCATAAGTCGGGGTGAGACTCCGGACGAAAAAAATATAAAAAAGAGGGCAAAAAGGCCCAAAATAAAAATATTAAAAAATTAAAAAAAAGAGAGAAAAAGAGAGAATGGGCAATGCTACTATCCTTTTACCACACTTGTGCCTCAAAGTAGCACCATGATCTTCATGATAGAGAGTCTCCTATGTTGTCAATTTCATATACTAGTGGGAATATTTCATTATAGAACTTGGCTTGTATATTCCAATGATGGGCTTCCTCAAAATGCCCTAGGTCTTCGTGAGCAAGCGAGTTGGATGCACACCCACTAGTTTCTTTTGTTGAGCTTTCATACATTTATAGCTCTAGTGCATCCGTTGCATGGCAATCCCTACTCACTCACATTGATATCTATTGATGGGCATCTCCACAGCCCGTTGATACGCCTAGTTGATGTGAGACTATCTTCTCCTTTTTTGTCTTCTCCACAACCACCATTCTATTCCACCTATTGTGCTATGTCCATGGCTCACGCTCATGTATTGCGTGAAGATTGAAAAGTTTGAGAACATCAAAAGTATGAAACAACTGCTTGGCTTGTCATCGGGGTTGTGCATGATTTAAATACTTTGTGTGGTGAAGATGGAGCATAGACAGACTATATGATTTTGTAGGGATAACTTTCTTTGGCCATGTTATTTTGAGAAGACATGATTACTTGGTTAGTATGCTTGAAGTATTATTATTTTTATGTCAATATTAAACTATTGTCTTGAATCTTATGGATCTGAATATTCTTGCCATAATAAAGAGAAATACATGATGAATATGTTAGGTAGCATTCCACATCAAAAATTCTGTTTTTATCATTTACCTACTCGAGGACGAGCAGGAATTAAGCTTGGGGATGCTGATACGTCTCCAACGTATCTATAATTTTTGATTGCTCCATGCTATATTATCTTCTGTTTTGGACATTATTGGGATTTATTATCCACTTCTATATTATTTTTGGGACTAACCTATTGACCCAGAGCCCAGTGCCAGTTCCTGTTTTTCCCTTGTTTCAGTGTTTCGAAGAAAAGCAATATCAAACTAAGTTAAAACGAAATGAAACCTTCTGGAGAAGTTATTTTTGGAAGGAAAGCTACCCGATAGACTTGGAGTGCACGTCAGGAAAGAAACGAGGGAGCCACGAGGCAGGGGACACCCACCCCCCTAGGGTGCGCCCTCCACCCTCGTGGGCCCCTCGTGGCTCCCCTGACGTATTTCTTCCGGCTATATATATATATATATATATATCCATATACCCTAAAACGATCGGAGAGCACAATAGATCGGGAGTTCCGCCGCCAGAAGCCTCCGTAGCCACCGAAAACCAATCAAGACCCGTTTCGCCACCCTACCGGAGGGGGCAATCCTTCTCCGGTGGCCATCTTCATCATCCCGGCGCTCTCCATGACAAGGAGGGAGTAGTTCCCCTCGGGGCTGAGGGTATGTACCAGTAGCTATGTGTTTGATCTCTCTCTCTCTCTCTCGTGTTCTTGAGGTGGTACGATCTTGATGTATCGCGAGCTTTGCTATTATAGTTGGATATTATGATGTTTTTCCCCCTCTACTCTCTTGTAATGGATTGAGTTTCCCCTTTGAAGTTATCTTATCGGATTGAGTCTTTAAAGATTTGAGAACACTTGATGTATGTATTGCCATGTGTATCTGTGGTGACAATGGGATATCACGTGATTAACTTGATGTATGTTTTGGTGGTCAACTTGTGGGTTCCGCCCATGAACCTATGCATAGGGGTTAGCACATGTTTTCGTCTTGACTCTCTGGTAGAAAATTTGGGGCACTCTTTGAGGATCTATGTGTTGGTTGAATAGATGAATCTGAGATTGTGTGATGCATATCGTATAATCATACCCACGGATACTTGAGGTGACATTGGAGTATCTAGGTGACATTAGGGTTTTGGTTGATTTGTGTCTTAAGGTGTTATTCTAGTACGAACTCTAGGGCTGTTTGTGACACTTATAGGAATAGCCCAACAGATTGATTGGAAAGAATAACTTTGAGGTGGTTTCGTACCCTACCATAATCTCTTTGTTTGTTCTCCGCTATTAGTGACTTTGGAGTGACTCTTTGTTGCATGTTGAGGGATAGTTATGTGATCCAATTATGTTATTATTGTTGAGAGGACTTGCACTAGTGAAAGTATGAACCCTAGGCCTTGTTTCCTATCATTGCAATACCGTTTACGCTCACTTTTATCATTATTTACCTTGCTGTTTTTATATTTTCAGATTACAAAAACCTTTACCTACTATCCATATTGCACTTGTATCACTATCTCTTCGCCGAACTAGTGCACCTATACAATTTACCATTGTATTGGGTGTGTTGGGGACACAAGAGACTCTTTGTTATTTGGTTGCAGGGTCGCTTGAGAGAGACCATCTTCATCCTACGCCTCCTTCGGGTTGATAAACCTTAGGTTATCCACTTTAGGGAAATTTGCTACTGTCCTACAAACCTCTGCACTTGAAGGCCCAACAACGTCTACAAGAAGAAGGTTGTTTAGTAGACATCAAGCTCTTTATGGCGCCGTTGCCGAGGAGGTGAGTGCTTGAAGATATATCTTTAGATCTTGCAATCGAGTCTTTTAGTTTCTTGTTTTATCACTAGTTTAGTTTGTAAAAGAAAACTATAAAAAAATGGAATCGAGTTTCCCTCATACGCTTCATCTTTTCAATGTCTTCCGTGAAAATAAGGATTCCACTCATAAGGAAGAATGCATTAGAATGTTTGGCACTAAATCTTTGAATTATGAGCATGATTGCAATGTTGTTAGTATGACTTCCTTGAATACCCATGATGCTAATGATATGCAAAGCCGCAAGCTTGGGGATTCTATGTTTGATGAAGATGATATTTTTTGTCCCCCAAGTTTTGATGAGAAAATTTATTATGATGAAAGCATTCCTCCTATTTATGATGATTATATTGATGAAAGTGGATTTGGAGAGGTCATGACTTTATTTTGTGATGAATCCACTATTCCGTAAGAGGTTCCAATTGATTATGAGAACAAAGTTGCTATCTATGATGATTATTGTGATGACTTGTATGCTATAAAGAATAATGATATCCATGAAACTTGTCATCATGATTATAGTTTTCAATTGGATTATGCCTCACATGATGATTATTTTGTTGAGTTTTCTCCCACTATTATTCATGAGAAGAATTTTTCTTGTGTGGAGAGTAGTAAAATTTGTACGCTTGTAGATCATGAAAAGAATGCTTTAGGTGCTGGTTATATTGTTGAATTCATTCATGATGCTACTGAAAATTATTATGAGGGAGGAACATATGCTTGTAGGAATTGCAATAATATCAAGTTTCCTCTCTATGTGTTGAAAATCTTGAAGTTATGCTTGTTTTGCCTTCCTATGCTAGTTGATTATTGTTCCCATAAATTGTTTGCTCAAAAAATACCTATGCATAGGAAGTGGGTTAGACTTAAATGTGCTAGTCATATTCTTCATGATGCTCTCTTTATGTTACAATTCTTATCTTTTATGCGGGCATCATTGAAATCATCATGCCTAGCTAGGGGCGTTAAACGATAGCGCTTGTTGGGAGGCAACCCAACTTCATTTTTGTTCCTTACTTTTTGCTCCTGTTTAGTAATAAATAATTCATCTAGCCTCTGTTTAGATGTAGTTTTATGTTTTAAATTAGTGTTTGTGCCAAGTAGAACCTTTGGAAAGACTTGGGTGAAGTCTTTATGATCATGCTGTAAAAAACAGAAACTTTAGCGCTCACGAGAATTGCTGCCATTTTTACTGGAGAGTGCTATTTAGTAAATTCTTTTTGCAGATGATTAATAGATAAATCCCTCATGTCCAGCAATTTATTTGAGAATTTTATGAGTTCCAGAAGTATACGTCTGATACAGATTACTATAGACTGTTCTGTTTTTGAGAGATTCTGTTTTTTCATGTGTTGTTTACTTATTTTGATGAATCTATGGCTAGTAAAATAGTTTGTAAACCATAGAGAAGTTGGAATACATAAGGTTCAACACCAATATAAATAAAGAATGAGTTAATTACAGTACCTTGAAGTGGTGTTTTGTTTTCTTTCGCTAACAGAGCTCACGAGTTTTCTGTTAAGTTTTGTGCTGTGAAGTTTTCAAGTTTTGGGTAAAGATTCGATGGACTATGGAATAAGGATTGGAAAGAGCCTAAGCTTTGGGATTCCCAAGGCACCCCAAGGTAATATTCAAGGAAAACCAAGAGCCTAAGCTTGGGGATGCCCCAGAAGGCATCCCCTCTTTCGTCTTCGTTCATCGGTAACTTTACATGGAGCTATATTTTTATTTACCACATGATATGTGTTTTGCTTGGAGCGTCTTTTTATTTTATTTAGTTTTGCTTGCTGTTTGAATAAAATACCAAGATCTGAAATTCTTAAATGTTAGAGACTCTTCGCATAGTTGCATAATTATTCGACTACTTATTGATCTTCACTTATATCTTTTGGAGTAGTTTGTCATTTGCTCTAGTGCTTCACTTATATCTTTTAGAGCACGGTGGTGGTTTTATTTTGAAGAAATAGATGAACTCTCGTGCTTCACTTATATTATTTTTAGAGTCTTTAGAACAGCATGGTAGTTTTCTTTGGTTATGAATTTAGTCCTAATATGATGGGCATCCAAGAGGGGTATAATAAAAACTTTCATATAAAGTGCATTGAATACTATGAGAAGTTTTATACTTGATAATTGTTTTGAGATATGGAGAAGGTGATATTAGAGTCATGCTAGTTGAGTAATTGTGAATTTGAGAGATACTTGTGTTAAAGTTTGTGATTCACGTAGCATGCACGTATGGTGAACCGTTATGTGATGAAGTCGGAGCATGATTTATTTATTGATTGTCTTCCTTATGAGTGGCGGTCGGGGACGAGCGATGGTCTTTTCCTACCAATCTATCCCCCTAGGAGCATGCATGTAGTACTTTGTTTCGATAACTAATAGATTTTTGCAATAAGTATGTGAGTTCTTTATGACTAATGTTGAGTCCATGGATTATACGCACTCTCACCCTTCCACCATTGCTAGCCTCTCTAGTATCACGCAACTTTCGCCGGTACCATAAACCCACCATATACCTTCCACAAAACAGCCACCATACCTACCTATTATGGCATTTCCATAGCCATTTCGAGATATATTGCCATGAAACTTTCCACTGTTCCGTTTACTATGACACGCTCCATCATTGTCATATTGCTATGCATGATCATGTAGTTGACATCATATTTGTGGCAAAGCCACCGTTCATAATTCTTTCATACATGTCACTCATGAGTCATTGCACATCCCGGTACACCGCCGGAGGCATTCATATAGAGTCATATCTTGTTTTAAGTATCGAGTTGTAATTCTTGAGTTGTAAGTAAATAAAAGTGCGATCATCATCATTATTAGAGCATTGTCCCAGTGAGGAAAGGATGATGGAGACTATGATTCCCCCATAAGTCGGGATAAGACTCTGGACGAAAAAAGTAGAAAAAAGAGGGCAAAAAAGGCCCAAAATAAAAATATAAAAAAATAAAAAAAATGAGAGAAAAAGAGAGAAGGGCAATGCTACTATCCTTTTACCACACTTGTGCCTCAAAGTAGCACCATGATCTTCATGATAGAGAGTCTCCTATGTTGTCACTTTCATATACTAGTGGGAATATTTCATTATAGAACTTGGCTTGTATATTCCAATAATGGGCTTCCTCAAAATGCCCTAGGTCTTCGTGAGCAAGCGAGTTGGATGCACACCCACTAGTTTCTTTTGTTGAGCTTTCATACATTTATAGCTCTAGTGCATCCGTTGCATGGCAATTCCTACTCACTCACATTGATATCTATTGATGGGCATCTCCATAGCCCGTTGATACACCTAGTTGATGTGAGACTATCTTCTCCTTTTTTGTCTTCTCCACAACCACCATTCTATTCCAGCTATTGTGCTATGTCCATGGCTCATGCTCATGTATTGCGTGAAGATTGAAAAGTTTGAGAACATCAAAAGTATGAAACAATTGCTTGGCTTGTCATCGGGGTTGTGTATGATTTAAATACTTTGTGTGGTGAAGATGGAGCATAGACAGACTATATGATTTTGTAGGGATAACTTTCTTTAGCCATGTTATTTTGAGAAGACATGATTACTTGGTTAGTATGCTTGAAGTATTATTATTTTTATGTCAATATTAAACTATTGTCTTGAATCTTATGGATCTTAATATTCTTGCCATAATAAAGAGAAATACATGATGAATATCTTAGGTAGCATTCCACATCAAAAATTCTGCTTTTATCATTTACCTACTCGAGGACGAGAAGGAATTAAGCTTGGGGATGCTGATACGTCTCCAACGTATCTATAATTTTTGATTGCTCCATGCTATATTATCTTCTGTTTTGGACATTATTGGGCTTTATTATCCACTTTTATATTATTTTTGGGACTAACCTATTGACCCAGAGCCCAGTGCCAGTTCCTGTTTTTCCCTTGTTTTAGTGTTTCGAAGAAAAGGAATATCAAACGGAGTCAAAACAGAATGAAACCTTCTAGAGAAGTTATTTTTGGAAGGAAAGCTACCCGGTAGATTTGGAGAGCACGTCAGGAAAAAACGAGGGAGCCACGAGGCAGGCGGGCGCACCCACCCCCCAAGGGCGCGCCCTCCACCCTCATGGGCCCCTCGTGGCTCCCCTGACGTATTTCTTCCGCCTATATATATCCATATACCCTAAAACGATCGGAGAGCACAATAGATCGGGAGTTCCGCCGCTAGAAGCCTCCATAGCCACCGAAAACCATTCTAGACCCGTTCCGGCACCCTGCCGGAGGGGGAAATCCTTCTCCGGTGTCCATCTTCATCATCCCGGCGCTCTCCATGACGAGGAGGGAGTAGTTCTCCCTCGGGGCTGAGGGTATGTACCAGTAGCTATGTGTTTGATCTCTCTCTCTCTCTCGTGTTCTTGAGGTGGTACGATCTTGATGTATCGCGAGCTTTGCTATTATAGTTGGATCTTATGATGTTTCTCCCCCACTACTCTCTTGTAATGGATTGAGTTTCCCCTTTGAAGTTATCTTATTGGATTGAGTCTTTAAAAATTTGAGAACACTTGATGTATGTCTTGCCGTGCGTATCTGTGGTGACAATGGGATATCACGTGATTAACTTGATGTATGTTTTGGTGATCAACTTGCGGGTTCCGCCCATGAACCTATGCATAGGGGTTGGCACACGTTGTCGTCTTGACTCTCCGGTAGAAACTTTGGGGCACTCTTTGAGGTTCTATGTGTTGGTTGAATAGATGAATCTGAGATTGTGTGATGCATATCGTATAATCATGCCCACGGATACTTGAGGTGACATTGGAGTATCTAGGTGACATTAGGGTTTTGGTTGATTTGTGTCTTTAAGGTGTTATTCTAGTACGAACTCTAGGGCTGTTTGTGACACTTATAGGAATAGCCCAACGGATTGATTGGAAAGAATAACTTTGAGGTGGTTTCGTACCCTACCATAATGTGTTCGTTTGTTCTCCGCTATTAGTGACTTTGGAGTGACTCTTTGTTGCATGTTGAGGGAAAGTTATGTGATCCAATTATGTTATTATTGTTGAGAGGACTTGGACTAGTGAATGTATGGACCCTAGGCCTTGTTTCCTATCATTGCAATACCATTTACGCTCACTTTTATCATTAGTTACCTTGCTGTTTTTATATTTTCAGATTACAAAAACCTTTATCTACTATCCATATTGCACTTGTATCACCATCTCTTCGCCGAACTAGTGCACTATACAATTTACCATTGTATTGGGTGTGTTGGGGACACAAGAGACTCTTTGTTATTTGGTTGCAGGGTTGCTTGAGAGAGACCATCTTCATCCTATGCCTCCTACGGATTGATAAACCTTAGGTCGTCCACTTGTGGGAAATTTGCTACTGTCCTACAAACCTCTGCACTTGGAGGCCCAACATCGTCTATAAGAAGAAGGTTGTGTAGTAGACATCAGTTGTCAAGGAAGGCCTCTTCCAAGTCCTCCCAGCTGCCGATGGAGTTTTCAGGCAGACTGCTCAACCAGTGTCGGGCTGGTCCTTTGAGTTTTGGTGGGAGGTATTTCATGGCATGGAGATCATCGCCGTGGGCCATATGCATGTGAAGAAGAAAGTCCTCGATCCATACTGCGGGGTCTATTGTCCCATCGTATGATTCGATGTTTACGGGTTTAAACCCTTCTGGGAATTCGTGCTCCATTACTTCGTCGATGAAGCAAAGTGGGTGAGCGGCGCCTCTATATCGGGCCACGTCGCGACATAGCTCTGATGGAGTCCGTCTGCGGTTCTCGGCCCGGGCATGAGAATGACTATTGTGTCCGGCTAGATAGCCGTTATCGTGTGTCGGGGCATGTCCCCGTGATCCATAGATCGATCTGTTCTGACCTGCTCCACTGTCCAAGTCCTGTCGTAGGTCATATGTGTGTCCCCGAGCTATTTTATCTCTGCCTTTACGGTGAGGTAGGGTAGGCTGGTGTTCGGCTTGAGTTGCCGCTTTATCCCGACCATGTGCTGGTTGGTCAGCCGCATTGCGTGATGATGGTACGGGCTCCAACGCCTCGTTATCGAACTGAGGTAGCAATTTGCGCTTCAGGTAACTTTTGGCTGGGCACTTGACGCCGTATTCCTCGGCTGCCAGGACATCCGTCCATCTATCATTGAGAAGATCTTGATCAGCTTGAAGCTGCTGCTATTTCGTTTTCAGGCTCCTTGTAGTGGCTATTAGCTGGCGCTTGAAGCGCTCCTGCTCGAGAGATTCCTTAGGCATGATAAAATTCTCGGCGCCGAGGCTCGCCTCAACCTCGGAGAGCGGAAGATAATTACTGTCCTTCGAGTCTTCATGCGTGGCCTGTTCATCAGGGCTAACTTGCCCGTCTTCTCGTTCATCTTGTTCGGAAGTTGCCTCAACGGGGTCTTCATTGTCTTCGGCACCGTCCGGAGTGTTATCTTCTCCCGTGCCAGTGTTGCTGTCTTTGCTGCGGCGTGACATAGAGCGGCGCCGCTGATGCCGGCGCTTTGGTTGTATCTCGGGAGGTTTACCCCTCAACTGGATCTTCCTTGTCATCGCCACTATTCTCTTTTGGTGCATCCACCATGTATACGTCATACGAGGAAGTAGCCGTCCAGCGTCCGGTAAATGGCAGGTTTTGGGCCTCTTCTTCTCTGGAATCGTCGTACATACCATCGATGTCGTCGGAGCCATAATTGAGCATGTCAGTTAAGTCTTCGATAGTGGCTATTTAGTGGGCGGGGGGTGGGAAGCGAAATTCTCCGTCATCAGCCTCTAGTTCGAACTGGATATAATTCGGTTGTGAGTCCCCCACTAAGGAGAGTGTTTTTAATGAGTTTAGCACGTCGCCTAAAGGCGAGTGCTGGAAGATGTCCGCGGAGCTGAATTCAACGATCGACGCCCGATCAAGCTCGTCGTGCACGGACGCACATGCTTCGGAACCTGTAGCCGGAAATGTGTCCGAGGTTCTGGTAACACAGATCTCACTTGAGGTTGGGTCTGTGTTCGGCTCCAACGCCACTGAGTCTGCGGCCTCCGTGGCGGGGTTAAGCATCCCGTCGTCGGATGGCGAGATCTGCTCCGGATCTAGAGCCAGAGAAGTTGCAGGTTCTATCTCCTGGGTGTGGTTCGATGACAGATTTAAGTCATGTTCATCGTGGTGATAGGGAGCGGCTACTGCCGCGGTCTTGAATCCGTCAAAGATCAAGGCTCCACGGATGTGCGCGACGTAGTTCAATCTTCCAAACCTGACCTGAGGGCTAGGGGCGTAGCTATCGATCTGCTCTAGATGGCCAAGTGAGTTGGCCCGCAGTACGAAGCCGCCGAACACGAAGATCTGTCCGGGGAGGAAGGTTCCTCCCTGGACAATGTTGTTGTGAATGATTGACGGGGCCATTGAACCTCTTGACGACGACAGAGCGGAACTCTCAATGAAAGCACCAATGTCGGTGTCAAAACCGGCGGATCTCGGGTAGGGGGTCCCGAACTGTGCGTCTAAGGTCGATGGTAACAGGAGACATGGGACACGATGTTTACCCAGGTTTGGGCCCTCTCTATGGAGGTAATACCCTACTTCCAGCTTGATTGATCTTGATGAATATGAGTATTACAAGAGTTGATCTACCTCAAGAACGTAATGGCTAAAACCCTAAGAGTCTAGCCTGTATGACTATGAATATGATTCTTCGTCTCTACGGACTAAGCCCTCCGTTTTATATAGACACTGGGGGGACTAGGTTTGTACCAAGTCGGTTACAGAGAAAGGAATCTTCATATTGGGACGCCAAGCTTGCCTTCCACGCCAAGGAGAGTCCCGTCCGGACACGGGAGATAATCTTCAGCCCGATATCTTTACATCCCATCAGTCCAGCCCACATACCATAGTCTGGACGCCCGAGCCCCCCTAATCTAGGAATCCCTCAATCATGCCTAGATATCATCATAACTATGCGTTTTTTCTATCAATTTCTCGGCAGTAATTTGTTCACCCATCGTAATATATGCTATCTTGAGAGAAGCCACTAGTGAAACCTATGGCCCCCGGGTCTACTTTACATCATATAAGTTTCCGATCTACAATTCTAGTTTACTATTTATTTTGCAATCTTTACTTTTCAATCTATACAACAAAAATACCAAAAATATTTATCTTATTATCTCTATCAGATCTCACTTTCGTAAGTGACCGTGAAGGGATTGACAACCCCTTTATCGCATTGGTTGCGAGGTTCTTGTTTGTTTGTGCAGGTACTAGGCGACTTTCGTGTAGTCTCCTACTGGATTGATACCTTGGTTCTCAAAAACTGAGGGAAATACTTACGCTACTTTGCTGCATCACCCTTTCCTCTTCAAGGGAAAACCAACGCATTCTCAAGAGGTAGCAAGAAGGATTTCTGGCGCCGTTGCCGGGGAGATCAACACCAAGTCAAGACATACCAAGTACCCATCAGAAACTCTTATTCCTCACATTACATTATTTTCCATTTGCCTCTCGTTTTCCTCGCCCCCACTTCACCCTCGCCATTTTATTTTCCTATTTCCCGTTTGCCTTTCTTTTGCCATGGCCGAATCAAAAAGGGGTAATGGTTGTCTCCAGAGTTCTAGTACTTTGGATAGACCCTCTGTCCATTGTAAGCTCATAAATAACGATGCTATGGAAAGACCTACCGGGGTTATCAATGAGACTTTGGATACTTTCGATGAAGATGATCCCGAAATTTTTCGTTATCTGCTTGATGAGTCTTTGAAAGACGCTTGGGATAGGTTATTAAGGATCTAAGCTTGCTATGTGCCCCAATATCAAATTGAGATATACTTAAAAAGCTTTTATGTTGGCTTACCTTCTTCGTTCAAGAAAGTTTTAGATTCTATTTTTGAAGAAGGTTTTCTTGAGGGGGATGCCATAGATACCTATGAAAATATGAAAACTATATTTGGCCACCCCATGAGTGATAAGTTTGAATCCACCTCTCTTTTGTGCTTTTATCAAAATGAAATTATCAAAGAGATGAAGGCTAGCTTAGATGCAAATTTTCGTAACGTGCTTAATCTTTCTTCTACCATTAATGGCCCTGTGCTTTCTCAAAATAGAAAGATAAATGCTGTAGACAAGAAATTTTCTCTTTTCTTTCCCAACACCATAGAGGACAATACCTAGATCTATTCTTGCTTTTATGCCTAGCCAGGGGCGTTAAACGATAACGCTTGTTGGGAGGCAACCCAATTTTATTTTTGTTCCTTGCTTTTTGTTCTTGTTTAGTAATAAATAAATCATCTATCCTTTTTTATGATTGTGTTTTTATGTTTTAATTAGTGTTTGTGCCAAGTAAAGCCTTTAGGATCTTTCTGGATGATTGTTATTTGATCTTGCTGGAAAAAACAGAAAGTTTGCGCTCACGAGAATAATTTTCATTTTAAGCAAGGAACAGTAAAATACATATTCCAACTGCAGTAGATCAATATACAAATTATTTAGGATGTCCTAATTTCTCAGGATTTTTGGAGTTACATAAGTATTCGAAACCTACAGATTACTACAGACTGTTCTGTTTTTGACATATTCTGTTTTTCGTGTGTTGTTTGCTTATTTTGATGAATCCATGGCTAGTATCAGGGGGTATGAACCATGGAGAATTTGGAATACAGTATGTTTAACACCAAAATAAATAAAGAATGACTTTATTACAGTACCTTAAGGTGGTGATTTGTTTTCTTATACTAACGGAGCTCATGACATTTTCTGTTGAGTTTTGTGTTGTGAAGTTTTCAAATTTTTGGGTAAAGATTTGATGGATTTCGGAACAAGTCACCCCAAGGTAAAATTCAAGGACAACCAAAAGCCTAAGCTTGGGGATGCCCCGTAAGGCATCCCCTCTTTCGTCTTCATCTATCGGTAACTTTACTTGAGGCTATATTTTTTTCACCACATGATATGTGTTTTTCTTGGAGCGTCTTGTATGATTTGAGTCTTTGCTTTTTAGTTTAACACAATCATCCTTGCTGTACAGACCTTTTGGGAGAGACACACATGAATCAAAATTTATTAGAATACTCTATGTGCTTCACTTATATCTTTTGAGCTAGATAATTTTGCTCTAGTGCTTCACTTATATCTTTTTAGAACACGGTGGTGATTTTATTTTATAGAAATTATTGATCTCTCATGCTTCACTTATATAATTTTGAGAGTCTTTTAGAACAACATGGTAATTTGCTTTGGTTATGAAATTAGTCCTAATATGATAGGCATCCAAGATGGGTATAATAAAAACTTTCATATAAAGTGCATTAAATGTTATGAGAAGCTTGATACTTGATAGTTGTTTTGAGATATAAAGATGGTAATATTAGAGTTGTGCTAGTTGAGTAATTGTGGAATTGATAAATACTTGTGTTGAAGTTGGCAAGTCCTGTAGCATGCACGTATGGTAAAAGTTGTGTGACAAATTTGAAGCATGGGGTGTTCTTCGATTGCTTTCCTTATGAGTGGCGGTCGGGGACGAGCGATGGTCTTTTCCTACCAATCTATCCCCCTAGGAGCATGCGTGTAGTGCTTGGTTTTGATGACTTGTAGTTTTTTGCAATAAGTATGTGAGTTCTTTATGACTAATGTTGATTCCATGGATTATACACACTCTCACCCTTCCATCATTGCAAGCCTCTTCGGTACCGTGCATTGCCCTTTCTCAACTCGAGAGTTGGTGCAAACTTTGCCGGTGCATCCAAACCCCGTGATATGATACGCTCTATCACACATAAGCCTCCTTATATCTTCCTCAAAACATCCACCATACCTACCTATTATGGCATTTCCATAGTCATTCCGAGATATATTGCCATGCAACTTTCCACCGTTCAGTTTATTATGCCACGCTCCATCATTGTCATATTGCCTTGGATGATCATGTAGTTGACATCATATTTGTGGCAAAACCACCTTCATAATTCTTCCATACATGTCACTCTTGATTCATTGCATATCCCGGTACACCGTCGGAGGCATTCACATAGAGTCATATTTTGTTCTAATTCTTGAGTTGTAAGTAAATAAAAGTGTGATGATTTTCATTATTAGAGCATTGTCCCATGTGAGGAAAGTTCTTCGAAAAAAGAGAAAAAAAGAGAGGCCAAAGAAAAAAATGAGAGAAAAAGAGAGAATGGGCAATGTTACTATCCTTTTTCCACACTTGTGCTTCAAAGTAGCACCATGATCGTCATGATAGAGAGTCTCTTATGTTGTCACTTTCATATACTAGTGGGAATTTTTCATTATAGAACTTGCCTTGTATATTCCAATAATGGGCTTCCTCAAAATGCCCTAGATCTTCGTGAGCAAGCAAGTTGGATGCACACCCACTTAGTTTCTTTTGTTGAGCTTTCATATTTATAGCTCTAGTGCATCTGTTGCATGGCAATCCCTACTTCTTGCATTGACATCAATTGATGGGCATCTCCATAGCCCGTCGATTCGCCGCGTCAATGTGAGACTTTCTCCCTTTTTGTCTTCTCACACAACCTCCATCATTATATTCTATTCCACCCATAGTGCTATGTCCATGGCTCGCGCTCATATATTGCGTGAAAGTTGAAAGAGTTTGAAAAGGCTAAAGTATGAAACAATTGCTTGGCTTTTCATCGGGGTTGTGCATGATGGGAGCATTTTGTGTGACAAAATGAAGCATGGCCAAACTATATGATTTTGTAGGAATAAGCTTTCTTTGGCTATGTTATTTTGATAAGACATGATTGCTTGGTTATCATTGCTTGAAGTATTATTATTTTTATGTCAATAGTAAACTTCTGTCTAGAATCTTTCGGATCTAAACATTCATGCCGAAAATACATTGAAAATTATGTTAGGTAGGATTCCACATCAAAAATTCTGTTTTTATGATTTACCTACTCGAGGACGAGCAGGAATTAAGCTTGGGGATGCTTGATACGTCTCCAACGTATCTATAATTTTTGATTGTTCCATGCTATTATATTATCTGTTTGGATGTTTAATGGTCTTTATTATGCACTTTTATATTATTTTTGGGACTAGCCTATTAACCGAAGGCACAGTGCAAATTGCTGTTTTTTGCCTATTTCAGTGTTTCACAGAAAAGGAATATCAAACAGAATGAAAACTTTGCGAGGATCTTTTTTGGAAAAAACGCAATCCAAGAGACTTGGAGTGGACGTCAACGAAGCAGCGAGGCGGCCACGAGGTAGGGCGGCGCGCCCCCACCCTTGTGGGCCCCTCACAGCTCCATGGACCTACTTCTTTCGCCTATATATACTCTTATACCCTGAAAACATCGAGGGGAGCCACGAAACCACTTTTCCACCGCCGCAACCTTCTGTACCCGTGAGATCCCATGTGGGGACCTTTTTCCGGCGATCTGCCGGAGGGGGATTCGATCACGGAGGGCTTCTACATCAACACCATAGCCTCTCCGATGATGTGTGAGTAGTTTACCACAAACCTTCGAGTCCATAGTTATTAGATAGATGGCTTCTTCTCTCTCTTTGGATCTCAATACAAAGTTCTCCTTGATGTTCTTGGAGATCTATTCGATGTAATTCTCTTTGTTGTGTGTTTGCCGAGATCCGATGAATTGTGGATTTATGATTAAGGTTTATCTATGAACAATATTTGATTCTTCTCTGAATTCTTATATGCATGATTTGATATCTTTGCAAGTCTATTCGAATTATCAGTTTGGTTTGGCCTACTAGATTGATCTTTCTTGCAATGGGAGAAGTGCTTAGCTTTGGGTTCAATCTTGCAGTGTCCTTTCCTAGTGACAGCAGGGGCAGCAAGGCACGTATTGTATTGTTGCCACCGAGGATAAAAAGATGGGGTTTATATCATATTGCTTGAGTTTATCCCTCTACATCATGTCATCTTGCCTAATGCGTTACTCTATTCTTATCAACATAATACTCTAGATGCATGCTGGATAGCGGTCGATGTGTGGATTAATAGTAGTAGATGCAGAATCATTTCTGTCTACTTGTCACAGACATGATGCCTATGTTCATGATCATGCCTAGATATCATCATAACTATGCTCTTTTCTATCAATTGCTCGGCAGTAATTTGTCCACCCACCGTAATATATGCTATCTTGAGAGAAGCACTAGTGAAACCTATGGCCCCCGGGTCTACTTTACATCATAGAAGTTTCCGATCTACAATTATAGTTTACTATTTATTTTGCAATCTTTACTTTTCAATCTATACAACAAAAATACCAAAAATATTTATCTTTTTATCTCTATCAGATCTCACTTTCGTAAGTGATCGTGAAGGGATTGACAACCCATTTATCGCGTTGGTTGTGAGGTTCGTGATTGTTTGTGCAAGTACTAGGAGACTTGCATGTAGTCTCCTACTAGATTGATACCTTGGTTCTCAAAAACTAAGGGAAATACTTACACTACTTTACTGCATCACCCTTTCCTCTTCAATGGAAAACCAACGCATGCTCAAGAGGTAGCAAGTCATCGAATCGCTGACCAGCTCTCGCTTATCATTAATTTTCGGCTTTATCTACTGAGGTACTTGACCAGACGAACCAGAAATACAATCACAGTAGTTCTCCCTTTACTACCTTAGCTGAACGAGTGGAACGTAAGGTGGTAAGCACAGGAGCCGGGCAACCCAACTATAGACGAAAGACATGACTCGGAGCCGATGCATATAATGCAATATCCGGGACGCCGAAGAGTACCCTATAGGTGTTCAGACTTAAAAATGTGTGGAGCCGAATACAACCCCCGGTGTTAAGGTCAGACTAAAGCACGTGTGGTAATCTGAAATAAGGAGGGAATACATATGGCAATATGAAATAAATCAGTACCAAACGAAAGTGGTGATCAACTGTTGCCTTTATACCCTGATTAATACGGCGAGACGTTTATTATAGATAATGTCATAAATTTTGAGGCTATTTTACATGCCGAGGGTTTACACAAGGGAAAGTTTTACACAGGGCGTAAAAGTAGTGGTTTGAAGATCCCAATAATGCCCTGCCTCACGTCTGCGCCATTTCTCCTTGGTGAGAAATCCTTTGAGAGGAGAGGTCGGTGGTTGTCTGTAAGAAGGAAGGACCTATAAAAGAGCCCTTGTACAACCATAGAGTGGGCAGGTTTTTCTGAACTTTAAGTGGGAAAATATTAAGGTACGAATTGGGTCAAGCCATACTATAGACCTTTTCCACGGTGTGCCTCCGGCGATGCCCAAGGTATTTGAAGTGCGTAATTATGTACGCGTGGTACGTATGCCACAACCTTATAGGGTGATCGGCGGAGGCTAAACTGCTATTCCAACTCCGGATCCGCCGAGCTACCGCTTTTAATGCGGATCAGACTCGCTTAGCAATGTCATGGGTCTTGTTGACTGATGAGCTATTTGGCTTAATGAGGCCGCTCTGTACCTCGGCTGCTAGGGCCACGGTGTGCTCCTTGGTATGGAGGGAGCGCTCCATATTTCCATTTACTATGATAACATGGCACGGTCCGGGCATTTTGAGCTTCAAATAAGCATAGTGTGGGACGGCATTAAAGCGGGCAAAAGCATTTCGTCCAAGTAGCACATGATAACCACTGCGGAAAGGGACGATATCAAATATCAATTCTTCACTTCGAAAGTTATTTGGAGAGCCAAATACTACTTCCAGTGTTAAGGACCCCGTGCAGCGGACCTCTACGCCAGGTATCACTCCTTCAAAGGTGGTGTTACTAGGCTTGATTCTTGATGGGTCAATACCCATCTTACGGACAGTGTTTTGATAGATCAAGTTGAGACTGCTTCCGCCGTCCATAAGCACTCTAGTGAGATGGTATCCGTTGATGCTGGGATCGAGCACCAGGGCCGCCGAACCTCCGTGATGGATACTGGTTGGGTGGTCCCTGCGATCAAAGGTGATCAGACAAGTCGACCACAGGTTGAATTTTGGGGCGACAGGCTCTACGGTGTAGACATCCCTTAATGCGCGTTTGCGCTCCGTCTTGGGGATGTGGGTGACATATATCATCTTCATCGTTTTCACATCAGGGGGAAACTTCTTCTGTCCCCCTGTGTTCGATGGGTGGGGCTCATCATCGTCCTCGCTTTGAGGTCCTTTCCCTTTATGTTCAGTACTTAATTTACCGGCCTGTGTAAAAACCCAGCAATTTCTGTTGGTGTGGTTCGCATGCTTGTCCGGGGTGCCATGAATCTGGAAAGGCCTATCCAGTATTTCGTCCAAATTGGATGGACCGTCCCTATTTCCTTTGAACGTCTTCTTCCGTTGACCGGGTTTAGAGCCGCTGAATCCGGCATTTACCAGTGCATCCTCAGTTTCTTCGTTGTTGTTCCGACGGTTATTTTTGCCACATCGTGGCCTTCCATTGCCATCCCTGGCCTTAGAGGTGCCGGGGTCGCTGGTACTGTTGCTTCTATGAGCTAACCAGCTATCCTAGCCTGCACAGAAGTAGGTCATAAGTGCAGTAAGAGATGCCATAGTCTTTGGCTTTTCCTGATCGAGGTGTCGGACGAGCCATTCATCACAGACACTATGTTTGAATGCCGCTAAGGCTTCAGCGTCCGGATAGTCGATGATTTGGTTCTTTTTAATTAAGAACCGAGTCCAAAGTTTTCGGGCCGACTCTCTGGGTTGCTGGACTATGTGACTCAGGTCATCACCGTCCGGTGGCCGGACATAAGTGCCCAGAAAGTTGTCTCGAAAAGCATCCTACAAGTCCTCCCAACTGCCAATGGAATTCTCTGGGAGGCTATTCAACCAGTGCCGTGCTAGTCCTTTTAGCTTTAGGGGGAGGTATTTGATGGCGTGGAGATCATCTCCACGAGCCATGTGAATGTGGAGAAGAAAATCTTCAATCCATATGGCGGGATCTGTTGTGCCATCATAAGGCTCGATGTTTATGGGTTTAAAACCTTCCGAAAAATGGTGTTGCATTACCTCAGTGGTAAAGCACATGGGGTGTACGACGCCTCTATATCGGGCAACAATGCAACGGAGTTCAGATGAGATCAAGGTGCAGGGCTGACCCCGTATTCAATTATGATTGTCGTGCCAGGCCTGATGGCCATCATCTCGTGTTGGAGCGCGTCCTCTTGATCCATAGGTTGATCGGGTCTGATCGGCTCTATTATTTAGGTCCTGAAATAGGTCGTACGTGTAACCCAGGGCCGATGTCTCCTTGCCTCTACAATGAGGGGGCGCGGGCTGGTATTCGGCGTAATTAGCCATTTTTTCCTATTCACGTGGTAGTCAGTCCGGTTGATCAACATGATTGTATTCTGACGGTATTGGCTCGAAGGCTTCGTCGTCGAATTGTGGTAGTAGCCTGCATTTTGGGTAGCTCTTTGTCGGGCGCTCAAGGCCGTATTCTTTGGCAACCAGGACCTTGGTCCATCTATCGTTGAGTGTATCCTGTTCGGCTTGAAGCTGTTGCTATTTCTTTTTCAGGCTTCACGCAGTGGCGATGAGCTGTCATTTAAAGCGTTCTTGTTCAAGTGGCTCCTCTGGCATGATGAAATCTTTGTTACCGAGGCTAATATCCTCTTTGGAGGCCAGTAGATAGTTACTATCTTCTGAATCCTCATGATCGACCAGTTCGTCGGGGTTGACTTGTCCCTCTTCCCTCTCATCCTGCTCAAACATAGGCTCGACGGGGTGGTCGGAGTCTTTGGCATTGTCCGGAGTGTCATTATCTCCGGTGCCGATGTTGCTTTCCCTTGCTGTCGTGGAATTGTCATGGAAGATGTCCTCATTGAAAGGACTTAGTCATGAGGTCAACGCATCGATGTGGTAGCTTGAGAGGGGTTGAGTGGACGAGAGACACGAGGTTTTACCCAGGTTCGGCCCCTCACGGTGGAGGTAAAATCCTACATCCTTCTTCATTGATATTGATGATGATGATCACGATTACAAAGGTGCTCTATTTCGAGAGCTATTGACTTGTCTGTCTAAACCTAACTTGTGAAAACTTATGAATCTTGTCCCTCTTGGGGTGCCCCGCCCCTCCTTATATATGTTGAAGGGGCGGCTTACATGACTAGTCCTATTATGATTAGGATTACTCTATTACAAGTGGAGTCCTAGTCTTGCTTCCTTTGTAGGAGAATATTCCTTACGCCTTTCATCTTAAGCCGACCCACCATAATACGAGTCGGCCTTCCCATGAGCCACCTTATGGGCCATCGAGTCTTGTCATCCATCTGACCCGCCCGCTGGGTTACCAATGAGTCGCCAGGCTCGGCCGGGTCATCCGCAAGTGGAGAGATTCGGGCGGGTCACTTAGTGAGTCGCCAAGTCAGGGCGGGTCACCAGTGAATCACTAAGCCCGGCCGGGTCATACCACGGGCTATATCCCCGACATTAGCCCACAGTTTATTTTGGATTTATCCATGTTAAACTGATCCTGCAAAATAAACACAAGAACAAATTTGACAGGTTGTGCTCGGGGTTAAAAGTTTTTCTGAACCGGTACCTGATCATCCTTAAGTCCTTGTCGTTCCCTTCTCCTGGAAAATCCGGGTCAATAGACCAGCTTCATAATCAATTTGCTCACATTGGTTTCTCACATAAATATTGTGAAGAATAATTCCTTTGATTCAGCTCCCAGTGCTTAAAAAAACGCTGGTCTTGAAATACTCATCTGATTTTCAGCCGGCTTGAAGATGTAGATCCTGCCAATTTATGATTACCAAAATCGCCGGGTTATAAACAGATGATGCCGAGTCATAATTGTTGCCGACACCGGGTCATAATTGTTACAGACACCGGATCAATCTGGTTTGCTCAAAACTGAGAATTTGAAGAGTTTTGTCCCTTATATCCATATTAGCTGTAGCTCCCAAGTCTTGAGCAGAGCAAAGTGATGACTTAAGACTTGCTTCAATATAAATACTGCCACTTTGAAGAAATCCATATTGTTCATCTCAGTCACTAGTAAAGACTCAATACTCCATATATGTAGCCCCCAAGTGACGGGTTGTCATGCTTGCAGCAACCTGGGACTTGTAATTTTCTGATGCCCATAAAAACTTCAACCAATGTAGCCCCCAAGGGCCGGGTCATTAAGCAATAATGAGCAGGGACTTTGTAGATATGATCATGTAGATTTGAACAACAACGTGTAGCCCCCAAGGGCTGTCTTAGTAAGATAATACTAAGCTGGGACTTTATATATACTTCATTGAAAATAATATCATATGATGCAATCCTCTCCATGGGGCTCGAACCCACATCCATAAGGTTAAGAGCTTTATACTCTTCCAACCGAGTAGTGGACCTTTCGATATAATGGATTTAAGATTTGTGTACCTTGAATTGTTGACATGAGCAATTGGTAGCCCCAAGGGCCGGCTCATTACAATGTGATGAGTCGGGTCTTCAGTAAGGTGAGCAAAAAATGACTTTGCATTAGCCCCCAAGTGCCATAGTGCATGCTGACAGTGACATGGGACCTGCATATTTGATGTAATCTCAACTTGAATAATATAGCCCCCAAGTGTCGGGTCGTAAGCTTGCAGCGACTCGGGACTATTCCTTCCATTGTAGAATAAATTATATCCATTGATAAAATAATAGCCGTTGCGCTGAAGCGACTTTGAAAACCTCAATCATAATATTGGTTATTGATAACCATAAAAAAATCCAGCCATGTTGACTATTCAAGAGTTGAGTAATATAATCCGATATGAAAACCTCAATCATTCAATATCATCATCAAAATCCAGCCAAGTTGGGCTATTATCATATTACTGGCGACTTAAAGTCTGCCATCCTGGCGGGTTGTAGAAACCCAAAAGATGCTTCAAATATGATCCAGAAGTAGGGCAGCTGGGCCTAATTTGTAAAAAACCAGAAGTCAAAGAAGAAATCTTCGAATATAAATGAAAAATCAAAAGAAATTCAAGGCTTTTGTGGGCTGCCAAGCCAAAATGTCTTCTTCAATGAAACTAGCCTGAGCCACTGGATTGTTCGTGTGTTCCGTGAGCCTGACTCACAGTGTGCCCAACCGACATTTGAACCCTAGATAAAGTCTGGTCTTTCTCAAACACTTATCAGGAGTACGCGGGGCCAGAGTAACAACATACATCCCGGGCCGATTTATCCAAGTTCCAAGGAAGGCGGCTTATGACACTACAAAAAAAATACACTTCCGTGATGATACGTGTTTGTCACAGTAGGTCGCTTTTTTTGTCATGCATGTACATCCATGACAAATTTATGACAGAATCAAGATAGTCATACCTGTGCTGTCGTAGAAGTGTTCCATGACATTACCAAAATTATCATCACGGAAGTGTCCACTTCCATGACGATAAATCGCGCGTCACAGAAGTTATTTCGTCAAGGGTGACCGACACATGGCATCCACCGTAACGGAACACCGTTAAGCTATCGGGTCGGGTTTTGGATCCGGTAACCCGTTAACAGCCCCGACCAATGGGGATTTTCCACATGTAAAATCATCATTGGCTAGAGGAAACACGTGTCGGCTCATCATCGAGACAAATGTCATCCACTCACTGGACAGAAGGCGCCTATGATACGTCGACACGTGGCACGGCCCAACAATTTTAAATGGGCCGGCCCAACTAGAGGCCCACAAGATTTTGCGGACCATAATGGGCCGGCCCAGCTAAAGGCCCACGAAATTTTGCAGACCATAATGGGCTGGCCCAGCTAAAGGCCCACAAGATTTTGCGGGCCATAATGGGCCGGCCCAGGTAAAGGCCCATGATATTTTTTTGTGCCATAATGGGCCGGCCCAGGTAAAGGCCCACAAGATTCTTGCGGGTCATAATGGGCCGGCCCAGCTAAAGGCCCATGAGATTTCACCGACATTAATGGGTCGGCCCAGCTATAGGCCCATAAGATTTTGAGGACCCTAGTAGGCTGGCCCATTAACTGGCTGCCATGTTTTGGGCCAAATGCCGGCCCATATTTTATCCGGTCCATTAATGGCCTGCCACGCTCCGAGCCTAATAGTGACCCATATGAGATCCGGCCCGTTAAAAGCCTACCACGTTCTGGGCCAAATTACGGCCCAGATCAGGTCCGGCCCTTTAAGAGGCTTTGGGCTCAATTATGGCCCATATCAGATTCGGCCCGTCAACTGGACACTATGCTTTTGGGCCCACTTGCTAAAGGCCCACTTAGTAATTCGGCCTGATATTAGTTTTGGCCTGTTAAGGGCCCGTTTAACATTTTAGCCCTATATTAAATTCAGCCTATTAAAAGCCCGTCATATAGTTGGGCCTAACTACGTCCCGGTTTGCATCCGGCCTGCTCGCAGCCGATATGTGATTGGGCCAAACAAGGACCCAGACAATTTTGGCCTGTTAAAAGCCCGTGATTTGATTCACACAATCATGGGTCGGGGTTCATTTCGGGCTGCTGCGTAACTAGTAGGAATTAAGAACAAACCTACTCTATACAATAAAGAAATTACGGCATAGTAACTAAGAATAAACCTACAACACAATAAAGGATTTAAGGTATATTACATCCACTAGGCATCAAAGTTTGCCACCAGTGACCATAAAGCGCAACGAAGAAGCAGATTACAAAAACTGGGCACCATTGCAGCGTAACAAAATAATACTGAACCGAGACCAATTCCAAGATAGTTCAAGAAAGGTTAGCCTTGCGGGGAACTGCTGCGCAAGCTGTTGAGCAAGGCTGTGAGACCAGCCTAGCATGTCGGTCATAGCTTCCAGGTGTAGCTGTTTAGCGATGAGGTTCTCATTGGTGTTCTCCGCAATCTTTCTTAGAGATAGGACTTCAAGTCGAAGTTGAGTTGCATAATGCCTTTCTGCTAGAACTTGGGACTGAAGAAGTCGAACTGATTCAGACAACGAATTCTGTGAGCTTGTCTGACTGTTAGTCTCAAGTAACTTGAACACTGCATCAAGACAAGACTTTGGGGTTGTCTTGCTATCTTCAAGATGTTTTGCCTTCTTTGCTGCAATATATGTTGGGTTTGTCTCACAACCTTCAGCAGACTTGTGCATGCCATCAGGCATATCACCCTGAAACAAAGCAGAGAGATGACAGGTTTTGCACGTGTATAAACAAAGATGATAACTGTTCTGTTAATTCTATCCTATTTCAAATTAGAAAATAAAGAGTATGTTCAAAATATCAATAGCATAATTTGGCATTGTTCATAATGCGGGGAGCTTCACCACACTACTAGATTACCATGTCAACATAACAAGCATAGATGAAGGGCAAAGAAAATCATTGTATCTATTTTGGATAATGTGCATGGCATGTTGTTCATATCATCAGCCACATCAGTAAGATAAAACAGGAGATGACATGGTGCAAACGTGGCTGCTTCACCACACACTGGATTATAGATCCACAAAACAAGCATACATATAGGGAGTATTAAGTAATGTGCATGGTATGAATAAGGAATTTGGTTTTACAAGTAAAACTTAGTACTTAAGGTTCTTACGAACATGCATTTTGGTAGAAACAGCAAACTAAACAGCAGTAAACGATAGGGAGTATGAGAAAATTAAATAGCAGTTGAGGATAAAGGCTTTATAAGGACTGACTTACATTAACAGTTAACACCGGCTTTATAATACCCTTCTCCATGGCAAGGGAAGGATAACTCAAGAATTTCAGCACAGAATCTTCTTCACAAGCATTGCCTGTACTCTACATTTTGTAGAGAGTAATTATAGATATGATAGTACTGGAAGGGATAGAGGATAATGAAGATAAGATGCAGATTGATGCTACATAATCAACTACCAATCCCTGGAAGTACAAGCGTTACAGGACAAAATGTACTGACAAGAGCAATGGGCTACACTTCTGCACTGGCATTGTCTGTGTATTCTACTTGTTGGTAAGATTAAATATAGATCTGATCTTTTTTAGTAAATGGTGGGTGAGGGAGATAAGATGCATAATGCTACAAAACGAACCAATCCCTCTTCCCATAATACAAGAGTGTTTTGAACACTGGTGTACTGTACAAACGTTCTTATATTATGGGACGAAGGGAGTAGCTGTTAATGTAAGTATAGTGATAGACCATGTTCAGTCCTTACAAGAGGACTGCAGAGCTAAACCTCTTCAAAAGCATTGGGTTGATTCTAAATTTATGTAAGAGTCCATACGGATCTTATAATGTCCACCAAATGGACGATTACGAGGCTAACATGTGCAGTGATGCTACATAATCAAACAGCTATGAAAGTAAGTATGGTCATACAGGGCAAGAGGTACTCACAAGAGCAATGCAGTGTGTAGTATAGTTGCGAGATTCTGTGTTCCCTTGAGAACGAATGTTCTTCTGCTAACAGTTTTCATACAAGTGAGACATTAAGGCAAATGCAGAAATGTAGTTCAAATTGTGATGTGATATCATAGATAGTACCTTACGCTGCAGCCGAGACCAATGTGTAACAAGATTATTCCAGTCACAGTCGGATAAATGTAGCACTGAAGACTTTAAAGAAATTTCGTTCAGAGGCTTGCCATCAAAGTGCGCTTGCCTCACGTAGGAACGATACTTCATCAACGAGTGCTTGAAAAGCGCAACCAACCCTTGCTCGTCATCACAATCCAGTTTGCGCCTCACCTATTTAAAAGAATGAAATCTTGTGTCTTCTATCAGCAGAAACATATGCAGTAATGACCATGAATAACATTAGTACATTACTTACGCGTAAGTTGCGGAGGAAGACTGGAAATTGTTCTATGTCTGCGGTATAATCTTTCCATGAAGGAAAGATGTGCACAAAGTTCCTGACAACAACAAAAGCTTCGTCTTCTAAACTAGGAAGAAATGGAACAGGGGTCCTATTTGCTGCAATTGGGGCTCTCTCTGGTTCGAAAAGGGATTTGGCAACTGGATTTGGTGTACTCTTTGCTGGAATGGGGGTTTTGCGTCGTGCAGCTGGTGCTATGTCAACTGGCATAATCATACTATTTGCTGCAGTTGGGGTCTGCTGAGTTGGGGCATCAGAAATGACTAGCGTAGTCGGGCTAGAGTCTTCTAGAGTTGGGGTATTTTGTGGGTCAGGTGATATTGTAACTACACCTAATAGGCTATTTGATTTATCAGGTGCCACTGCCTTTTCCAAATACTTTGCTTGTGCTCCTCCACGATCAGCAATCGCCCTCTTCCTTTTGAACGTCTGATACACAAGAACAACATTTGAATGGATAAATATGGTATGATGACAGATGGAATATGTACTGAAAATGGATAGGCAGGGCGTATTCACATACACGATGTGTAAACTAAGATAATGGCAGTTCAACAAAGTAGAAGCAATGCAAAGCATCAGTTGCAAGATATGTGTGAGCAATGTAACCTTGGAAAGTTAGAGCAAGTACCTTGATGGATGAATAAGATAGGGCATCTTCCTCTGACTCCTCCACTAGGGAGCTACATTGACTTAGGTCTCCCTCTAGCTCAGAATCACTGTTAGGATCATATTCTGAGCATGAATCTGTAGGTGGAGAGTGTTTGCATTGCATTGCATCCAGACTTGATTTCAGTCCCTTAATGCCAAGTTTGACACCCATGGCATTGTTCTGCTTTATTCTTTTCATGCGCGCAAGCTCATAATCATTATGATGTTGTTTAGAATCTGAGATTCATGAAAAAATAAAAAGTAGTCAGATTATCTATGGAATGCATTGCGGTTTCAACTCGGAGAGTGTCTCCCTATAAACCCCTGCATATGCAAAGTTCACCTCCCCAACCGTGCTGACCAGACCACACACAGAGATACACACCCGAGCGGTGAACATGCATTTTCGAAACTAATTTAGGAACATTTAGCTGACCAATTAAACAACTCTGTTTTAATAATATCAGATTCGTATTTGAACAACCAAGCTTGTTTAGCTTGATGGGTGGAGCAGTGTTATAGTGATCATAAAAGGGGGAAACTCTAAGCATATATTTTTAAGCAAAAGAGGGTTTCCCCTCTGATTTCTATTAAAGAAACCACCACGGAACCAACATGATCAATTAAACCCTAAGCATGATCAATTAAACCATATTATGGCTGTGCCATGGCAGATTTGAAGCTACAAACCGGAGAAATGATATTTAGCATCCATTGTTTGCTTCGAACTAAGAACTAAATTCTAAGAGCTGAAAAGAAAGTAGAGTAACCAAGTTAAGATCTATTTTCTGGTTGAGATCAAAAAGTTGAGGAGATATGAAGTGCCACCTCTCTTGCGGTGCCGTGTAGGCATCGGGGGTACGATGGCTGTTGGTGGCGTTGAAGCAGATCTGCGACGGTGGACGGGTGCATCGGGGGATAAGTCCTGTTGCAGTGGAAGAGAAGGTCGTGTGAGCGGCCCCGGCAAAGAGGACGACACCGCCGATGACGCGATTCAAGGCTATTGGTCCATCGCCGTGGATGAGAAACGTCCATCTCTAGCAGTGGACGACGCGGTCTTGGTAGGCGCTCCGGCATGGTGGTGGACGGTGGCGATGGATGTGGGGGAGGACGGCGGTGATGGATGGGGTGGCGGACGGAGGCTGGTGTGGGAATGGGGTGTTCTAGCGCGTACGGTGTATGAATGGGAAAATGGAGGGAGAGGTCCGGGGAACCATGTTTTTGGGACGCGCCTGTCTGAAATATGGGAAAGTTACGAACTTATCCCCCGTTTCAAATTTGGACGTCTCGTCGGTTGGGGATAGGACGGTAATCTCACATCTCCCAAATATTTGCCGGTAACTATTTCGGGCAAGGAGAGGGTGTTTTGCCGCCCACGGTTGGCGCCCATGGTGTATGAACGGGGCTGACAGGTAGGGCGGTTGTGTCACGTCTGATGGAAGTTATACATCTGCCCCTATTTAAAATATTAGCCTACATCTATTTCGGACGAGGAGAGGGTGTTTTGCCGCCCATCGTGTATGAATGGGGAATGGAGGGAGAAACAGAGGTCTTTCGGACGAGCTTGAATCAAATGAGTTTTGCCGCCCATGTTTGACGCCCACCGTTTCGGAATGGGCTCAGAGGCGTTCGTGTCACGTCTAATTGAAGTTACTAACCTACCCCTATTTAGAGAAGTGGAAATCGGGCCGATGGATTGTCCGTGTAATGGGTAGACAGTAATTTCCATCTCCCAAACACTTGGCTTCGGGCAGCCGATGTGGGAGTGGACATTTTGTTGTTTCTTTCGAATTTTGGGATAATAAGCATCGACGTTTACCCTGGCAACTAAATTCGAATCCATTTTGTATTCCTAAATGAATCTTTATAAATCATTCTATGTGTTTTTATATATCTTCAAAAGGACGACAAAGATGTATTCCACCGTCATATATGAATATGGTTTACAAATGCCGATACTCAAATTCAGAAACTAGAATCCAATTTAAGGTGAATTCGAATATTTGGAACACTTCATGTCCAATTCAAATGTCACACGCAGCATAATGTGTACTCCCATTTAGATATGTACACAAGCGATGTATCAAGATTCAAATACCGAGTCAATCAACCCAGAATGTACGGAACTAACAGATATATAAACACTTATAGAGTATATGGATCAATAATATCAACTAACATACATAAGCCTGGCCGCTATACTTTTTTTTGGCTACAACAACATCCTTTTTTAGAAGCATCTTGGCCCTTTCCGATGCGTGCCACTTATGGTCCATCTATACTACTATTGCTGAATGCACATTCAGCCCAATTGGCATATTTGTAGGTCTGGCACAGCAATCCAAATGAAATGTCTCCGAGTCTTATCAATTAATACAGACTTGTGCTCAAATAAAATTACAAACAAAAAAACAAAAAAACAATTATTACATGATCTCTAAAACAAATGGTTTGATTGATTACATGAACAAACAACACAAAGGTTATTCAACTATGGAAAGAACATTTCACCTATGATTTACCAAGTAGGAATTTAATTTCCTTTTTTCCTTCAGGACCTTAACAATCTGGTCAGTCTCAGCTTGCTTCGTTTTGAAATCCACCAAATATTTAATGGTTGTCTTGAGTACTGCTTGTGATTGTGATGTTTGCTTCCTCAACATGTCAACTTCATCTCTAAGTGCAGAAGCAGAATCTATTTCTACCACTAGTTTAGCCTCTAGAGCATCAGCAATTGGCAATTCATAATGCACTATTGGGCCAGTGCCACTGCTGTGGGATGATGCAACGTCCATGGGGACATCGCTCTTTGATCTTGGGCTAACCTGTTTTGCCATTAAAGTTTCGATTGGATTCAGAAAAGTTGAAGTTAGCAAAACATCTCAACTGGGAGTTATAATAGCAAACCAGTTAAACAAACAAGGAATTAAAGAGTTTCAATTGGATGCTGAAAAGTAGTTAATAACATCATTGTAACCCGCTGTTGCAGCAGCAAAGCAGTTAAACAAACAAGTAGATATTTAAGTTAAGGCAAACAGGTAATTCTTAACAGTAGGTATCAAACACATAGATAGGTGCAGTCTACAATATGATTAATAGACTGTGCCATTATGTAATCAGTAGCAAACTAAATTAAGCCAAGCAACGTAATTGAACAATTTTGCAATAAGTGGCTAACTAAAATTCCGAGAAGCAGGTAACTGAACTTACGCTAGTTCTTTGTACAGGCACACTGCAACTTCTTTTTCGCTTAAAAGGTTGTACGAAGGAGTCCATGGCATCAATTGCTTGGATACGCAGTCCCAATACTTCTTTCTTCCCACATTGCATGGGTAAGTCGAATGGTTAATCTGGTAAGATGGTGTGTCCTTAATATGTTATATGAGGACGTGTAGTCAGACTAGTTGTAGCCAAACACATCACACTGGCTTTTACTGTATATTTCATGCGATTACTTTTGGCATATCGAGATCCAAGCAATCTACAATAGGATGAAAAGACTGGCATCCTTCACATTATTGGCGAACTCAGTTCATAGAAACAAGCAATTCAACCATTCTGTGGGTAAATCAAAAGCGCCATTGGAATATTTTCACTATCCAATCATACACGCAAAAAGGGGCGACGCCACCATAGGGGCTGGTATGGGCGGCCGCCTCAGGTGGCTGGAAAGTGTGCACCTAGTTTGAGTCGTCCAGGTTGGCCCATGCTAGTTTTGTTTGTCCCAACGCATGAGTAGGCATTGTAAAAAAATGAAGAAAAATGTTTCAATTTTGATGGGCCAATGACATAAGTGCAAGGCAGGCCCTATAGCAGGCTCGCGGCCCAAATGAGCGCCTCCCATATCGATCGACAGCAGGAAAAATCCCAATTCATTCGCTCCAGCCTCCAGTCTGGTTCGCTCCTAACCTAGCCGCCGCTGGACAGACCGACACATCACTTCCTCGCGTCCTCGTTGGAGGGCGGTCCCCGGGCTTCAAGCGAACGGAAGGACAAGAAGATGAAGATCCGACCCTGAGTGTAGCCTTCCTGGGAGGCAGCGGCAGCAGCACGGGCATGGCATTGAGCTTGCGCAAACGGACAGTCGCAGCTTGCAAGAGTAGCATGCGCAACGAGCAGGTACATCACATCCCTGATTATATCTAATTCAACTCTTCAATTTCTGGCCAATAGTTAAACCTGACGGTGTTGTAAAACTGCTTGTATGTAGGGGATCTATGAGAAAATGAAACCAATTTCTACTTATTTTATACCTCCCCCAATCAATACTAAACTGACTGAATCTGATGTATCTAATCAAGTTTCTGGTGTAAACATACAAGCTCATGTTGTTCTTGATCCTGAAGTGTCTAATGAACAGACTGCTAATGAAGGATTTGATGCAAACATTTTACATGCTCCTGGTGATGAACATATAGTGTCTAATGAGGGATCTAATGCAAGCATTTTGCAAGCTCATTGAAGGATTTAGTGTCTAATGATGATCTACTATGTTGAGAGAGACAGAGATTTGCAGGCATTGATGACAAGCAAATTATAGTGCATTTTCATAGCTTGAGGAAACATCGAGGCCATCTACCAGAAAGTCCCCGTATCATGACAACATAGCATAAATACTTTTCTAATCTGTTGTTTGAAACTATTGGCATACTTGTGCAGGATAGATATATTGATATGCAGTTTGCGCACTGGTTATACGTGCAATTACACTTCGATATTTTCAGCCAGAGAACGAATAATTCAAGCAGGTACAGACCATGTTTGTAGTCCTTGTACACCATGTTGCATTTTGTGTTTTTTTGGTGCTTGCATCATTTAGTGTTTATAATCTGAACTACTTTGGATCATTAGCTAGTTTTCAAAGTGCATGTAGCGTCACATTTCTCAAGTTATGTAGATTTCCGGAGTGCAAGTGCCTTCGTAATTTTGAAGTTAAATGTTCGCCCCTGGTAACTTGAATTCGTGGATCAGCCACTTCACACAAATCATACACGAATGCCAGTACGAATTAAATGAAATGCAGGGACTTATGCTAGCTCGTTGTACAGGCTCACTGCAGCTCTGCTTGTGCTTGGGATGTTCCATGTACAAGTCCATGTTACCACTTTCTTGGATGTGCAGGCCTTGTGCTCCTTGCATCCCCCTCTGCATTTTTGACACGGCGAATGGTTGATCAAATAAGAGGAATCGACCTTGATGTTGTACCGGAGGACAGATACTTACAAGGTTATAAGGGTGTGCAGGATGTGTACCAGATCCCGTAGCGCCGTCACGCTTCGCTAAAATATGGATTTGCTTGTTTTAGATGATATCTCCAAAAGAAATAAGAGTTAAGGTCAGAGTTGCATAGGCGGGTAAGCTAGGAGAGCAGTGAAAGGATATCCAAACATCGTCGGAACAGTGCACAAGGGAGTGATGTGTGGATACCTAGTTCGGCCGGCGTTTGGGCATGCTCGCTTAGCTAGAGTGCAGGTCAATTCAGAGCCATTGAGGGTGATGCGCTGGCGTTGGCTGGCCGCGCATGGATGCAGATCTTGAGTGGCAGCGGAGCGCTACGATGCGGTGGACGAGACCGTTGGTGAAGCCCCAACGGCCTCGGGGGGCGGAGGTGCGATGATGTGCTCGGTGAAGTAGCCCCGGTGAGCTGGGAGACGGCGTTGGTGAAGCGCACCTGATGCGGTGGAACTCGGTGTCTGTGAGGCACATCGGTTGCGGTGGCCGACGTTGTCGGTGGACCACCCGGTGCGGTGGACGAGGGTGTAGATGAGGTAGCTCCGGTGCGGTGGTGAAGCGCGACCGTCGTCTTCGTCATCATCGTCGTCCGGCACAGAGGTGGGGAACGGTGGGGAAAGAGACGAGACAAGGGGCGATTCGAGGGTTGGCGGCGAATTAGGGATTTGAGCAATCTGGGCGCAGAAGGGGACGATGGAGAAGAGAGATTTTGTAGGGCTGGAATTGGGGCTGCCAGATATTTTAATCCGAAACGTGGAAGCGCGAACTTATATTGTCGTCGTCCTTTTTTTGGGGGGCAGGGAAGGGGGGTGGGTGGCTGGGTGCTATGCGTCCGTCCGACACACGTGACCACCCCGGCAGGACTATGCTTTGGTGCCTTAAGGCACCAAAGCAGCATCCACCCCGACATGACCCTCGTTTGCCTGGTGCGCCTACATTTGAGAATGCAAACGAATCTTCTTTCATTTGCAAACGAATCTGTATGTATTACCATGCCCGTGTTTTCCTTGCAATAATTAGTCATTTGAAACAAGATACTCCATCCGTTCACTTTTGTAAGTCGTTTCAGACAACTTAAAATGAACTGTTTTGCACATTGTCTGAAATGTCTTCAAGGTCTTATAAAAGTGAACAGAGGGAGTACTATAAATTAATTAATGAGGAGTTATTTGAAAAAAATCGAAACGGTACCCACGCTAACGTGGATTAGAGTGTGTGTCACATAATTAGTTATTTGAATTAGAGTGTGTGTCACGTAGTTAGTTATTTGAATTAGAGTGTGTGTCACGTAGCGATCTCCAATTCTAACGTGGATTTCGCATTTCACTGTATCCACGCTACTTTTTTAATAAAATTCATATGTATATGATGAACACCATGGTAGTGAGAAAACTTTTGGATGGATTCAAACATATGACCTACAAAATAGCACAACAAACTGAGTCAATGTCAACTTTTCGATACTTAGTATGGCACGAATTCGAAATAATTACCCGTATAATTACAAAGACTACTCCGAAGCCATTGGATCTCACTTCCAACGGTGTAAAAACACGTATCACCATAGTATCTAAGCCGCGGGGTGGATGTGATATTCTATGCCGCTGTCATTTTTGTTCGTAAACTTGCAAAAAATGTGTAACTCGTGCCGTTACTTGTCTAACCGCGCAAAGTGTTTGTTCAAAAAACCCATCCTACACTGAAATATCGGAACAACACACGGGTGTCCCACTTGTCATTAATCAAATTTGGACCTAAAACTAACAAATCTAAAAGACGAGATTCGAACTGGCAACCTGGACTACAAAGCGTAAGTCGATAGCCTGAAAAAACGAACGGTTGTTGGGTTTGTCCCATAACTTGATTTTATACAGTACTTGCATTGAGTAGAGTAGAGGGAGTGCCTCGTCAACACGTGCATGACCATTATCTCACTTACTGGTGGGTCCCAAGTCTGCGATCTCAATCTCTCTTGTCTCCATTGTCTAACCTTTGCACGGGCACACACGAAGAGCGGCGCTAGCTTGCCGTGGTGTTATTACAACTAAAAAAAACTTGGAAAATAGAAGAATCGCCTAGAACAAGAGACGTAGTGGCTGGTCGAGACGGAGCTAACCACATCTATCCTCCGTGCCACGTTTGCATGATGAAGGTGTGTGGCTAGTGGGGTGTTTTCAACCGACTGGCTGGGTCCCGAGGTCGAACCATAGGTACTCTACTACGTCTGATACAGTATATTTTATGCGCACATTTTTCCTCCGTGCTGAGACATGGCACACCCTACCGCGCGGTTTCAGGGTCCTCCCGGGTGGTGCACGCATATATTCTTCCTGACGTGGGACGCCCTACTGCGCGTTTTCTGGGTCCTCCTCGGTCGTAGCGCTGAAGCAAGTAAATGAGTCGTCAAATCACGAAAGACCACCTTTCCCGCCGAGTACATCAGTGAAGCACGGTGGCTAGCTAGTTGGGCTAGTTCGACCGATTAGCTAGGCCGCCGCCACATTTGTTTTTTCACCCCTTTTTTATCTACTTGTCGGCGGGTAAATTTAAATATCCACCGCGGCATTGCTCTAGTGTTTGGGTGCAGCAAGATTTTTATTTTTTTGATTGACGGGAGCAGGCGTGGCAGGATTTTTAATTTTTTGATTGACGGGAGCAAGCGCGGCAGCAATTAGTCACGATGACTCCACCTGTACCCACTGCTCCCTGATGTGAGAAGTCGTTGACTGGTGTTTTACCGTGGTGAAAACCAAAAGATTCCCCGCTCCCTCCGCCTTCCCGTAGATTGCATTGCCTTTCAGTCGTTTCGCCCCCTTTGCTTCCTCTCCCCATTGCTTCTACCTGGTGCCATGGCGGCACAACAGATCACGGAGTCCGAGGTGAGGCTCCTGACACAGGAGCTCCATGCCAAGGATGCGGAGCTCAGGGCCAAGGACGTGGAGCTCCGTGAGCTCAAGGAGGAGAGGAGTGCCATGCTCCTCCGTTATGTGCGGGAGTTCACGGAGCTTCAAAAGCGGCAGGCGTCCACCACAAAGATGCTCGAGGCGTCGGCAGTGTTGCTGTAGAAAGCGGGAGATATGATAGGCCATCAGGGGAGACGGCTGGAGCGCGAGCGGGCCAATCGAGACGAGGTCCAGGATCGCCTCAGCCACTTGGTGAACCAAGTTGCCATGCATGTGTTGCGGCTGCGCGATGCCTACTGTCATGCCAGCGCGACGATGCTGGCCGTCGGGCTAAACCCTCTGCATGGGCATGTCCATGTCTCGGCGCAACATGACCGTTGGATCAAACTCAGACGGTGCAGATCAGTCACTGTAGCACAAAGCGTGTGGGTGTGTTTGGTTGCATTCTCATCTCAATATAGTTGTTTCCTCTTCGTGTATTTTTGTCAACCTACTAGCGTGGACTCATGCACCCTTCATGCACTCTGCCAAACACCCAAAAGTGGGTCGAGAAGGGAACTTTTGCTCCCATCCCGTGCACCCTTCATACACCCTGCCTAACACTATTCGTGCTTCATGTGGTTCATGTTTTGTGGAGTACTTTAGCACCGTATCTCCGTGCGATGTGGACCTAGTTCTGTTAACATTGATCTCACCGTCCATTCTTGACCGGACAGTCGAAAAAGCGGTACTATGTTACATATAGCAGTAGTTGACATGCGCACAACATCATTTGTTATCGTCATATCTTACTACACTAGCAACAAGATTGTGTAGTACTGACGTATGAACCACTGCACATGCCTAGTAGTAGGAGCACTGTGTATGTTCAAGTGGCTGCCGTGTTTCGCACTCCTCCGTCGTAAGAGTGGAAATGCTTGTTGTAATCATTTTTTTTCTTCTGAAAAACAGTGGACACGCTCTACCGTGCGGATCCTCCTCCAGCCATGCACTAAATTACTCACTTTCACCGACGCGTGGGACAGCCAGCATCGGGGTCCACCAGCCATGCCCTAAATTACGCCGTAGTAGAGTGACGGTAGACTACCCCGATCGAAGCGCCGCAGTAATGCCCAATGAGCCGTCAAATCACAAAACCCCCTCCTTTCAAGCAGTAAGTTGGACGGATGAAGCAACCATCATTTCACTCTTCTCTCTCAGCTTCGTCTCTACCCAACCCTCGCTTCTGCCTCATCTTTTTCCTCATTTCTTCAAGAAAACCCCGACCTGCTTCTGCCATTGTTCTTCTCTCCCAAAGAAGGAAAGGTGAGCGCATCAATGGTGTTGATTCTGGCCAAGGCCCGGTCTTGCAACCCCGAGACTGATCCTATAACTCCCTCTGTTTTCTTCTTTTGGGTTTGTGATTATGGTTTCTTTTCTTTTATTTCTATTTGACAGTTTCTTGATGGACGCTGGAGCACCGGCCGAAGTGATGTCTATGGCTCCGGCCAAAACCGTCGAGGCTCATGGTACGAAGAAGCGCAAGCACCCCGCCGAGACTACCGCAGACAAGCTCAAAGCCATCGCCCTGTCCAAGCCCCCCTCTCCGGGATCCCTCATTAAGCAAGTCCAGGTAATATCTCTTCTTGACGATCTTTTTCTCGATCTTGATCGTGTTTTTTCATCTAACACGCAATACTAGTACTAGTAGTACAACTTTCTGGGTGATCTTGCATGTGATTTTTGTGTGCCAAATGACGGTTGTAAATTCCTCTTTTGACCAAAACATGCGAGAGGTTGACACTAATTTCTTATAGATTACTTTCAACTACTCCCTCTGTCCCAAATTTCTTGTCTTAGATTTGTCTAGATACGGATGTATCTAATACTAAAATGTGACTTGATACATCCGTATCTAGACAAATCTAAGACAAGAATTTTGGGATGGAGGGAGTACTTTATGAACATCAATGCTACCTTTTAAGAGGGTATATTTACCTCAGTAACTTGTGTTATGGATATTGCATGTAATCCCTCTGGTCTCATGCCTTTGAGGACATGTTCTAGTGTCTTTGTTCACTCATTTCTGTGCGTATATGTAGTCATATATGGAGTATAATATCGAAAATTATCTTATATCTCTGAACGGAGGTAGTAATAAAATATGGTTTCTGTTTGAATTAGAACCAGGTCCGCGGTGGAGATGAAGTTCTCAAAGTCATGCCATGTGAACTGGAAGACCTGATGATGAGTTCTACTGTTGAACTATCCAGCTGCTGTGTCCTTGTCGCCACGTGTCCTGAACTAGTGTTTTCCTATAGCATTGTTGTCAGGCGTGTTCTCGAGGCTGTACTTGACCACAACAATTTCCTGGCTGTGCCTTCGATTACGAAGGGTGTGGTTCTTGTAAAGCTTCCCAACAAATCTGATGCGGCATGTCTTCATTATCATGTTTATGAGTGGAAAGACCACTCTGTTAAGTTCTCCAAGGTTGACAAGATGGTGATGGTGCATGTAGAGATCTCACATGAAGCCCATGGCCTAGTCAGTTATGCGGGGTTCATCCCATAGGTCGGTGGCAAAAAATAGTCTGGAGAATTTAGTTAGTGCAACTTTGCTTGTCTGTAGTAAGTACTATTGTTCAGTACTTGATTTGTGTTTGTGAACCCTGTATTGTTTATTAGTACTGCCGCTTTTGGTGTGTGGTCAGTCCTGAGAATGGTCTATGTTAATGTCTATCCACTCAATTCAGTCTGTATATTTTGAAGTATCCATATCATATTTTTTGTGAGGACGGTCTATAAATTATGGTTACACTCCAATATCTGTATGCATTGCAGGGTTTATCGCACCCACCAGGATTTCCAGCCCCATGGATGTTCGGTCCATACGATTTTTCACGACCTTTGGACTGTCCTGCTTGTGGGAGTAGGCGGGGCCCCTGCATGCCACGCGTAGTTGAACGATCAATCTTCTGTTTAGTACTTCAACATTGTGATTTCCTGGTAAGGATTCACTCGTCTCACATCAAGTAAATCTTATTGATTTACTGTCTAAATCTTATTGATTTAATGTCATGTTTTCTTTCTTTTCCTGCAATTTTACGATGCAGGTTTTGCCATGTGACATTCATCACAGAATAAACCGTTTGGTTTGCTCTACGATGGCTATTTTTGCAGGTTTCACTTCTTATGTCGTGTCAGTAACGAAGGCACTGTCCATCACTTATATTACTGGAAAAATTGGATCAGTCTGTTGTCTGAGTACAAGCTGAATCCCTATGATGAACTGCAGTTTGGTTTAACAAAAACGCCACAATTAGTCCTTCTCGCGTTTAAAAGAAATGAAGAAAAAGACTGGATCACGGTCACGGATCCTAGTCAAGCTAGAAAGCTGATCATAGCAGACCAGACACGATCGCCGCTGTCTCGCACAGATCGAGCACCGATAGTTGCTCCAGCACTGACAGCGGCAACAGCTCAGTCTGATCCAGCTGAGGATTGGGCACCGACCGCGTCAGCGGATCAGTCTGATCTACCAAAGGATCGGGCATCGACACCGGCACCTGCTCCGACACCGGCGCCAGCTCTACAAGGAGCAGCATCTCCGGCAGCAGCAGCGGCTTCGGCACCGGCACCAACACTTGCACTTGCATCTGCTCCGGCCCATGCAGTTGCACCAGCAACAGACTGGGCTACAGTTCGCACTTCATATACCAAAGTCCTTACAAAAATCGACATGTCCACCTTCTTGGTAAGCATTGGCCGCCCAAGTGCTTCATTCTTTTTTCTTTCCATGTTGTTTAGCCATTACGCTCTCGTGGTAGATCAACTCTTGTAATACTCATATTCATCAAGATCAATCAAGCAGGAAGTAGGGTATTACATCCATAGAGAGGGCCTGGACCTGGGTAAACATCATGTCCCCTATCTCCTGTTACCATCGACCTTAGACGCACAGTTCGGGACCCGCTACCCGAGATCCGCCAGTTTTGACACCGACATTGGTGCTTTCATGAGAGTTCCACCGTGACGTCGACGGCAGGATCAATGGCTCGCCTTGTTCTTAAGGAAAATATCACCACCGGAGGAGCACTGGCCCCAGGCCAAACCCTCCGGCTGGGCGGCTTTACCATGACCACCCGTTCGGTTGTTAAGCCGACGATGACCTCCCGAGTCATCGAAAATCCCCTTCGTATCGACTCCGAACACTTCAAGCAGATGGATCCAGTGGATCTTTCGTCTTTAAACGAGCTCCTAGATCACATCGCCACCCTGGGGGTCGCCACAGACTATGATCGAATTGGGCTTAAACCCAGTCAGAGAGAAATCAAATCTCCACCGATCACCCACCAGATAGCGATAGTCGAGGAGCGAGACAACAACTCTTTCTCCATACTAAAGACAAACTATGTCCGTATCTCAGGCTTTGAAGAGCCGAACACCCACCTGTGAGGAGATGCATCCTGCCCTCCGAACATAGAATCGGACGACGGGCCTAAGAAATCAGTGGATATCCCGGAGCCCGATCTGTTAAGTTCGGAATTCCTTCAGACTCCGGATCCAAAATTGGGTCAGGGTTCAGATTTAAAACCACCTACCCACCGAAATATAAGCGCTCTCATGAGCATACAACAACAGTCTCATGAAATGGTCCACCACTTCTGGGCCAGATTCCTTCTTGTCAAAGACAAGACTAAAGATTGCCGCGACGAGGAAGCGATCTCAGCATTCCGCAACAATTGCACGGACGAAGGAATCCTCAACGCCATCAACCGCCGTCGCGTACTACAGTTTGCTGACTTGGCAACTATCGTACAGAAGTACAGTGTAATGGAAAGCGCTTGGAAAACTCAGGCAGCCCGTTAGGAACCATCAGTCCCTACTCAATCCCTCATTCGGGCCAAAAGGGCGCACCCTTGCAACACGCGCGGTCCAATAGTAGAGAAATATAAGTCCAGTACGAGACGCGGAACCGTTCTGGAAGGATGGCTCGAGGCCATGCAAAATACACGCAACACCGGATAACATACCAACACATAGCCTTAGAGCATGTTGGATACTCCGGCAAGTGGCCAAGAGTGGCGAGGATATCCTCACCAAGAATACCCCAGAACAACACCCCCCAGAAGACGACGACCCCAAAGTACTGACGGTGTTCGAGACATTCGCCTCAAACAATAGGCGCAAAAGAGCACTACGCGAACTCGCCGAAGTCTGTCAAATAGCAGCAATAAACCCTTGGAATGACACGGCTATAACTTTTAATGCCGGTGACGAACCATAATACAGGACAGTCTGAGCACCAGCCGCCTTGGTCCTTTGTCCAATCATGGACGGCTTCCGACTCACCAAGGTTCTCATGGACGACGGCAGCGGACTAAACCTCATCTACGAAGATACACTCCACAAAATGGAAATAGATAGGACCTGCATTGAGCAAAGTAGCACGACGTTCCGAGGAATCATTCCCAGTCGGGAGGCGCGGTGTGCGGGAAAAATAACAATCGACGTGATATTCGGCACGCCGGAGAATTATCGGTCTGAAGAAATAACCTTCCAAGTGGCCCCTTTCAACAGCGGATATCACCCCTCTTGGGGCGGGAGGCATTTACACGCTTCCAAGCTGTACCTCATTATGGGTACGTCAAGCTTAAGATGCCCGGGCCCAAAGGCATAATCACTCTCGCCAGTGATCCGGACCTAGCACTCCACGCCGAAAATAAAACCACAACCCTGGACCTTGAGGCATTATCTGAATCCCTCGTGGCCGAAGAATTAACCGTATTGCGCTCCACAGTGGGCAGGGACGATGTGATCTTAGACAAACGCCCCAAATCCACCTCCTTCAAGCCAGCGGAAGAAATAGTCAAATTCCAGGTCCATCCAACGGATCCCGAAAAGACAGCATCTATTGGGGCACAACTAGACACAACGGTCGACGCCACGCTACGGGATTTTCTTCACGAAAACTGGAATATATTCGCCTGGCACCCTTCTGACAAGCCAGGAATCCGGCACAAGCTGGCCGAACACAGCCTCAACATTTTAAAGGGATACAAACCGGTCAAACAAACACTGCGGCGCTTTTCTGAACCCAAACGTCAAGCCATGGGAGAGGAGCTAGCCAAGCTAATCGAGGCCGGATTCATTAAAGAAATAAAACATCCAGACTGGCTGGCAAACCTGGTGATGGTACCAAAGAAGGATAAATCCTAGCGCCTGTGCGTCGATTTTAAAGACCTCAATAAGCCTTGCCCTAAGGATCCCTTCCCCCTCCCCCACATTGATCAAATCATTGATGCTACCATAGGACACCACTCATTGTGTTTCCTCGACGCATATTCTGGATACCATCAAATCAAAATGAAGGAGTCCAACCAAGCTGCAACAACATTCATCACCCCATATGGGCCATTCTGCTTCAACACCATGCCCTTCAGGCTCAAGAACACCGGCGCCACCTACCAACGCATGATCAAAACATGCCTGGAGAAACAGATCGGAAAGATAGTTGAAGCCTATGTGGACATCGTCATAATCAAGACAAGGCATGTCAAAACACTAATAGACGACCTACATCTCACATTTGACAACCTCCGTGCATATGACATTATGCTCAATCCGGAAAAGTGTGTTTTTGGCGTCCCCACAGGAAAGCTCTTGGGCTTCATCGTATCCAATAGAGGAATTGAAGCAAATCCAGCCAAAATCCGAGCTCTATCACAATTGGCTACGCCAATAGACCTTAAACAAGTCCAAAAACTCACGGGTTGCGTGGCAGCTCTAAGCCGCTTTATCTCCAGATTTGCAGAAAAGGCACTGCCACTCTATCGCCTTCTATGGAGAACCGATCACTTCGAGTGGACGGACGCGGCAACAGCCGGACTGGAAGAAATAAAAACACTTCTAGCAAGCAACCCTATCTTGGCCGCGCCAAAAATCGGTGAACCCATGTTGCTATACATATCGGCAACACATCAAGTGGTGAGCATCGTACTCGTCGTTGAAAGAAAACAGGACGGACACAAATTCCCGCTTCAGAAGCCAGTATACTATGTATCCACTGTCCTTACACCATGCAAATCCCGGTACCCCCATTATCAAAAGATAGCATATGTAGTCTTCATGGCATCCCGAAAGCTACGACACTACTTCCAGGAGTGTTCGATCACGGTGGCCTCCGAGGTACCACTCAACGACATAATAAACAACCGCGATGCCACGGGCCGGATTGCCAAATGGGCCATTGAGCTCCTTCCATTTGATATTACATACAAACCACGTTGAGCTATTAAATCCCAAGTACGGCACATATTCCAATTGGGTCATGTATTTCGATGGCTCCAAAATGCTGGCAGGGCTAGGAGCGGGCGTCGTTTTAACGTCCCCCACTGGATACGTCATTTAGTACATACTCCAAATACTATACATAGACTCCAACAACGCAGCCGAATACGAGGCCTTATTCCATGGTCTCCGGATGGCTGTCTCCATGGGCATACAACGCCTGGAAGTGCGCGGGGACTCAAACCTTGCAATATTTCAAATAAATGGAGACTTCGATGCCAAAGATCCGAAGATGGCAGCTTATCGTAATGCCGTCCTAAAAATGTCGGCTTGGTTCGAGGGGCTCGAGTTGTAGCAACCCAACCTCAAACGGTCAAGTCTCTATGCTTCAGTGTCATCCCTGGATCGGTAATGCTGACACAGACAATACTCGAGGATTTATAACAGAGTAGAAATCACACACTTATTACATCGAATGTCTCCAAAGACAACTTATTACAATAAGTATGGCTTAAGGCCATCTAATACGATAACAGTGGAAGGCTTGGAAGATAAAGTGAGTCCATCAACTCCAACGGCATAGCTGAGCTGCACGGCAACGACCTAACGAACCTTACTCCTCGTTTGAAAAGTTTGCAACATAATACGTTGCAGCCCGAAACGGGTCAGCACATGGAATATGCTGGCAAAATAACACAGTAGAGCAAGAACAGAATAATGCTAGAACTACATGCATATTTGGCTGGTGGAAAGCTCTATGGTTATAGTTTTGCGAAAAGCCAATTTTCCCTACAACAAAGGAATATATTTTAATTTTAACTATCATGGTAGTTGAAAAATCATTGAGAAGGTTCCTCCAACTCAATCCCAATTAAGGTGATTAACAACCCAACAATATTATTTTTAGGGTGATGAGATACTTAAGATACTCCAAGTACTAGATACTCAAGATTGTCCATAACCGGGGACACGGCTAACCATGATTAGTTTATACACTCTGCAGAGGTTTGCGCACTTTTCCCCACAAGACTCGATCTCCTCCGTTGGTTTTCTCGCACTTCAGGGTGTTTGAGAAACGGATGATCGAGACACAGTCTTTCAGAAACATTAACTCTCTACTCCGGGCAGACCATACCAAACCTACAAACCCACTACCTGCTGATCCACCTCTTCAAGAGCTTCACGTAACTTACTCAACCATGCTAGAGCCCATAACAGCTTGTGGCTGCACACGGAAGTTTCTAGCATGAATAATCTCAGTTCCCTTTGAGCCTGGGTGGCGGTCCATAGGAAGATCACACGGGTACTACGGGATTTCCAAAAATACAGACAACAATGGGTACTCCAGGTGCCTCAATCCACCCAGATGTGTATTTAAGTTGCCACCTTAAGTTGAACCATTAATTAACAATCTCACATCTGTCATGGATTTCACTCACCCAAACCACATCTACAAGCATAGCATAGCAATATAAGCAACGCGTAGAAGTAACTCCCAAGGCTTTGAATGTAACAGGGCAATAGGTTCTACCTCATCAACTACTTCCCAACCCACATGTTAATGACATCCTAACCATGCAATGTTTGAGGATTGGAACTAATGCATAAAATTAGGTGATAAAGGGGTATGATCAAAGTGTTACTTGCCTTGCTGACGATTCGCGTAGCCTAGAGACTCCAAATAACACGCTTCGCACTCCGGGAATTCTATCGCAAACAAAAATTAGCATACATAAGCAATCAAACTAAGAAACATGGGTAAAACTCAAATAAAAGAAGATCTAACCAGAAAGTTTAACTTAAGAACTCTGGTTTGCAAAAAGAATCAAATCAAACGGAGCAACGAAACTCAAACGGCGAGAGAAACAAGATCCATTTACTAATATGGACTTAGGTCAAATTTTACAGTAGCAAAAACTTGTGCAAGTTGGTTAAACGAAAAGAGGGTCTCGAGACGAAGATCTAGGCGCTTGAATCGCCTGATTCTGACTAACGAGTGAAAATAAAAACTAAAACGAAAATCAGATCAGAAATCACGATCAGAAATAATCATGGATTAATCTGATAAAACAAAACCGACAAACTTGCTAATGAACGAGCGTTCGTTATCTGTAACTAACGGGTGAAAACCGTTCGTTAAAACGAACGTCCGCTAGAAAGAAAAACCAAAAAGAAAAACCGGCGAGCCGAAAAAACGATTAGGGTTTTCTAACGAAAACCGATCCGGTTTTCTAAAAAAAATGAACGGCGCTAACCTCGGCGAGGTTCAGCACGGCGGGGCTCCGGCGAGGGGCGGCGTGGCGCGGGGCGGCGGCGGTGCGGGCAGCAGGTGGCGGTGGCGGCTCACGGCGAGGGCGGTGCGACAGCAGGCGAGGCGGCGCGGTGGCTCGGCGGCGGCGACGGGCGGCGGGGTGGTGGCTCGCGGCGGGACGTGGCTTATAAAGGAGGGGGTGGTGGTGGTGCCTTGGGGGAGGGGGCATGTCGGGGACGAGGAGTCCGAGCCGGACTCCCGTCGGCCGCGGCGGCGGCGCTGTGTGCTGCTAGGAAGCGGTGGTCGGGGAGGTGGGCCGGCGCTAGGCTGCGGCCCAACTAGGCCTCGGCGCATTTCTTTTAAAATAATTCCGCCGAAACTCAGAAAAATCCTAGAAAATAAAATAAAACTCTAAAAATGCCAAAGCAAATTTTCTCCGTCTAAATAAAATATTTAGAATGAGATGAACATTTTCTTGGTCCTAAAATGCAATTTTGAAAACGTGCAATTTTTCTAATGCAACCAAAATAGCAAATAAAATCCAAATAAAAGCAAAATTTTGATTTTAATATTTTTCCTCCAATATTTCATTTATTTTGGAGAAGTCATATTATCTCCTCTCATATATTAATATGAAATATTTTCGGAGAGAAAAATAATTAAAACCAAAATCCTCGTTTCAATATTTGATAAAAATCAAATATGAAACCTGGGAAATCCCCAACTCTCTCCGAGGGATCTTGAGTTGCTTAGGATTTTCGAGGATCACGAGATGAAAAGCAACAAAACATGATATGCAAGAATGATCTATGTATAACATTCCAAATTGAAAATTTGGGATGTTACAAACCTACCCCCCTTAAGATGAATCTCGCCCTCGAGATTCGGGTTGGCTAGAAAATAGGTGTGGGTGGTCCTTGCGGAGATCATCCTCTCGTTCCCATGTGGCTTCGTCCTCAGTATGTTGGCTCCACTGAACTTTGCAAAACTTGATGACTTTGCTGCAGGTGACTCGACTAGCAAACTCCAAAATCTTGACTGGCTTCTCTTCATTAGTCAAGTCATTGTCCAACTGAATCGCCTCCAAGGGTACGGTATCTCTTAGTGGTATGTCGGCCATCTCAGCATGGCACTTCTTCAATTGGGAAACGTGAAACACATCGTGAACTCCTGAGAGTCCTTCAGGTAACTCCAATTTGTAGGCAACTTCTCCCATCCATTCCAAAACACGATATGGTCCTACAAATCTCGGGGCTAGCTTTCCCTTAACTCCAAAACGTTTCACTCCCCGCAGAGGTGATACTCACAAATATGCTCTATCTCCAATTTCATAGGTAACCTCCTTGTGTTTCGAATCTGCATAACTCTTCTGTCTGGACTGGGCTATCTTCAGTCTATCCCGGATCAGTTTAACCTTCTCCTCAGACTCTTTGATCAAGTCTGGTCCAAACAACTGTCGGTCTCCAACTTCATCCCACATCAATGGTGTTCTGCACCTACGGCGATACAGAGCTTCGAACGGTGCCATCTTCAGATTGGCTTGGTAACTATTGTTGTATGAGAACTCTGCGTAAGGCAGATTGTCATCCTAACTAGATCCATAATCTAGCGCATAGGCTCTCAACATGTCTTCCTGAATTTGATTGACTCTCTTAGTCTGTCCATCCGTTTGCGGGTGAAATGTTGTACCGAACTCCAATCAGTTTCCCAAAGTCTGGTGCAGCTGATGCCAAAACTTTGAGGTAAAGTGTGTCCCTCTATCCGATACGATGGTCCTCGGAACTCCATGCAGACATACGATCCTAGTCATATATATCTTGGCCAACTTTGCACTAGTATAAGTTGTTTTCACTGGGATAAAGTGTGCCACTTTGGTTAGTCGGTCAACTACTACCCATATAGAATTGTATCCTGATTTGGTCCTGGGTAATCCGGTGACAAAATCCATGCCAAGTTTATCCCACTTCCATTCGGGTATTGGCATAGGCTGTAGCAATCCTGCTGGCTTTTGATGCTCTGCCTTAACTCTCTGACATACATCACATACGGCCAAATACTCGGTGATATCCTTCTTCATCCCTGTCCACCAGAAACGTTCCTTTAAAACCAAATACATCTTGGTGTTTCCGGGGTGTATCGAGTATGGTGAGTCATGTGCCTCTTGAAGTATTAACTTCCTAATCTCTGCGTTATTGGGTACATAAACACGGTCCTCAAACCATAAGGTGTCGTGCTCATCCTCACGAAAACCTTTGGCCTTTCCTTCTCCCATTTTCTCCTTTATCACGGCAATCTCTTAGTCATCCTTCTGAGCTTCGCGAATCTTTCCCAACAATATAGACTGTACTTCCATTGTTGCAACAAAACCTATAGGAACAATCTCCAGACGTAGTTCCCGGAGATCCTCTGCTAACTCCTTCGGCAATCCCGTGCTTATTAGGGTATTAGCATAGCTCTTCCGACTCAAGGCATCTGCTACGACATTAGCCTTTCCTGGATGATAATGAAGCTTCATGTCATAATCCTTTATAAGCTCCAACCATCTTCTCTGGCTAAGGTTCAACTCCTTCTGGGTGAAAATGTACTTCAAACTCTTATGATCCGTATACACATCACAATGATTTCCAATAAGGTAATGTCTCCAAGTCTTCAACGCATGCACTACGGCTGCTAGTTCCAAATCATGCGTGCCATAATTCAACTTGTACGGTTTTAGTTGTCGTGAGGCATACGAAACAACTCTTCCGTCCTGCATAAGCACACTTCCAAGTCCTAAGCGAGAGGCGTCGCAGTACACTTGAAAATCCTTGTGTATATCCGGCAGTGTCAGCGCTGGGGCTGTAGTCAAACGTTTCTTCAGCTCCTGGAAACTTGCCTCACACTCTTCCGTCCATTTAAACTTGGTATCCTTCTTCAATAATTCTGTCATGGGCTTCGCAATCTTGGAAAAATTCTCAATGAATCTCTGATAGTATCCAGCGAGTCCAAGAAAACTGCGGATCTCGCTAATTGAAGTGGGTGCCAACCATTCAGTGACTGACTGAACCTTGGTGGGATCTACTGCTATACCTTCTCCTGATATAACATGTCCAAGGAATCCGACTTCCTTCAACCAAAACTCGCATTTGCTGAACTTGGCATATAACTGATGTTCCCTGAGTTTCTCGAGAACTAAACGCAAATGCTCCTTGTGTTCCTCTTCATTCCTCGAATATACCATTATATCATCAATGAACACCACAACAAACTTATCCAAATACTCCATGAACACCTTGTTCATCATGCTCATGAAATAGGCAGGGGCATTAGTCAGTCCAAACGACATGACCGTATACTCGTATAACCCGTACCGTGTGGTGAAGGTTGTCTTTGGTATATCCTTCTCTCGTATCTTCAACTGATGATATCCTGATCGCAGATCGATCTTTGAAAACACCTTAGCTCCTTGCAGTTGGTCAAACAGATCATTGATCATCGGCAATCACTACAAGAAATATATCAACTAGTGACCTTCTGTCAGTGACCCTGGAAGAAATGGTCATAGATCTATGACCATTTCAGACCAATTGGTCAAAAGCTGTTCGGGGGGCTCCAAACCCTAAACCATTGCAACCATTTTGGTCAGAAAGGTCGTAATTTCCTTACATGAAATGGTCATCAAGCAAACAGTGCTAGTCCGCTGCCTTATTTCTAGTTGTTAACGACCAATATAGATGGTCATAGCCTTATAAATTGTGGTGGGTTGCTATGACTAGGCGCCACCTCATCAGTTTTGCCTATGTGTCATGCCCACGTGGCAGTCTTTGCCCTAGGTTGTGAAGCAACCTATATTTATGTCATTCCCAAAATTCCCAAAAAATCTCATAAATTCTTTGTGTCAGGACACCGATTCCATGTCACATCGATCTAGCCGGTAACACCTCATATCACATTGCGGCCACACGCACGGTATACCCACGGGTGTCGCCTTACCATGGCACGGGACCGTTTGTGCCTTTTGGCTCACATATATGATAGTGTCGCTAGCATCCATATGACAGAGAACCCGGGCCGACATGGCTAGTCGTGAACACAAAGCGGCACAGACCTATGGGGACAGGCATACATGAATCACATCAAGCATGTCGGTCATGAGCGAGTGAATCCGGGCTGTAGCACTGGGCTAATAGGACTCCGGGGAACCCGGGCTGTAGCAGGCTAGGCAGGACGCCGGAAGTCACCGCGTGACATTTCCCCGAAGGGACAGACATAGGAACAAAGTGAAACACATGCCGGACAGTCAAGTGTCCTGAGGAGTAGTGCTGGGCTAGCAGGACTCCGGTGAACCGGGCTGTAGCGGACTGTTATGGCTCATGGAAGCACTAGACTACATTTCCCCATAAGAGAGGCTGCTAAGGATAAACAACTAGATTGTCGGATCCCACACATACTAAGCATTTCAATCATACACACAATATGCTCGATATGTGTAAATACAACATGGCATCACAACATAACTCTACAACTCAAGTATTTATTCATTAGGCTCCGAGGAGCGAGATATTACAAACATGGGTCTCATGACCCAACAATCATAGCATACAAATCAAACACATGCGGAAGCTTAACATGTCTGAGTAGAGACATCTACAAATGAAAAAGGCTAAGAAGCCTGACTATCTACCAGATCCTGCCGAGGGCACAAGATCGTAGCTGAGGTATCAAGCTAAACGTCGAAGTCCGCGCGGAACTACTAGCGAGACCGAAGTCTCTCTGCAAAACATAAATTAAGCAAATGTGAGTACAAAAGTACTCAGCAAGACTTACATCAGAACTAACTACATATGCATCGGTATCAACAAAGGGTAGTGGAGTTTAACTGCAGCAAGCCAGCTTTGACTTAGTGGCTAACCTGAACTACGACTGCAAGCAACTCTTTTGAGGTGGCGCACACGAGTCCACATATTCACCATTCAATACACCACTATGGATCCACTCCCGTCTCCCTACGAGAAGGCCATCCATAGCACTCACGCTTATCTTGTGCATTTTAGAGTATCCACTTTCACTTGTCTATGAATTGTATAGGCAACCAAGTAGTCCTTCACCGCGGACGCGGCTATTCGAATAGATGATGTTAACCCTGCAGGGGTGTACTTCTTCACACACGCTCTCACCACTTATCGCCGTTTACACGACATGTACTCGGCAACCTTCAAGCGGAAGCCCAACGAGGGTGTCGGCCACGGCCTACCTAAACACTCAAGTCTCTAGTCCAGGTTTATCGCCTATCCAGGTTCCATCCGCAGGGAGTCCGGCCGAGGTTTCCACATACGGCCCCGAATGATGTGTACAGGGTTCCGAGACACCAAATGGGCGCCCGGCATGCCCGGCCATGGTGTATCTACCGCATCATAGCCCACCCCTAGGGTCAGCGCTATGCACGGCCGCCAACACATATCATATAAACACCAGAAACTAGTTGCAGCTCCTGGACAGAGGACTAGAGTGGTTAAGAAGCCGAGAGGGTCCATTGGTTTCGGGCCCAATGCATGGTAGTAGCTGGTTCTTAAATCACACATACAGATCTCGGTGCTTAAGGACGGTTCCAATGAAACAACCCACCATGTACTCCTACATGGCCTCTGTAGGATCTTGAAGTAGATGTGTCTAGAGGGAGGGTGATTAGACACTTAATGCTAAAGTTGCAATTTTTAAGCTTTTTCCGTTTAAGTGGAGTTTAGGCATAATTTCAACATTCACAATACATATCAAGAAAGCATGCAAAGAGTGTATAGGCAGCGGAAAATAAAGCATGCAACTTGCAAGAATGTAAAGGGAAGGGTTTGGAGAATTCAAACGCAATTGGAGACACGGATGTTTTTCCTGTGGTTCGAATAGGTGGTGCTATCCTACATCCACGTTGATGGATACTTCAACCCACGAAGGGTAACGGTTGCGCGAGTCCAGGGAGGGCTCCACCCACGAAGGGTAATGGTTGCGCGAGTCCACGGAGGGCTCCGCCCACGAAGGGTCCACGAAGAAGCAACCACCCACGAAGGGTCCACAAAGAAGCAACCTTCTCTATCCCACCATGGCCATCGCCCACGAAGGACTTGCCTCACTAGCGGTAGATCTTCACGAAGTAGGCGATTTCCTTGCCCTTACAAACTCCTTGGTTCAACTCCACAATCTTGTCGGAGGCTCCCAAGTGACACCTAGCCAATCTAGGAGACACCACTCTCCAAGAAGTAACAAATGGTGTGTTGATGATGAACTCCTTGCTCTTGTGCTTCAAATGATAGTCTCCCCAACACTCAACTCTCTCTCATAGGATTTGGATTTTGTGGAAAGAAGATTTGAGTGGAAAGCAACTTGGGGAAGGCTAGAGATCAAGATTCATATGGTAGGAATGGAATATCTTGGTCTCAACACATGAGTAGGTAGTTCTCTCTCAGAACATATGAGTTGGAATTGTGTATGTGTTCTGATGGCTCTCTCCACGAATGAAGAGGAGGTGGAGGGGTATATATAGCCTCCACACAAAATCCAACCGTTACACACAGTTTTCCAATCTCGGTGGGACCGAATCAACAAACTCGGTCGGACCGAAAAGGTAAACCTAGTGACCGTTAGAGATTTTTGGTGGGACTGACATGCAACTCGGTAGGACCGATATGGTTAGGATTTGGGCATAACGTAATCTCGGTGAGACCGATTACACAAACTCGGTGAGACCGAGTTTGGTAATAAGCTAACCAGAGAGTTGGTCAGGCAAACTCGGTGGGACCGATTTGCTCTTTCGGTGAGACCGAAAAGTTACAAAAGGGAAACAAAGAGTTTACATTGCAATCTCGGTGGGACCGATTCGCTCTTTCGGTGAGACCGAAAAGTTACGAAAGGGAAACAGAGAGTTTGCAATCCCATCTCGGTGAGACCGAGATCCCTATCGGTAGAACCGAATTGCTACGGTTTGGCAGTGGCTATGACAGGTGAAACTCGGTGGCGCCGGATAGGAATAATCGGTAGGTCCGAGTTTGGCTTTGGGTTTAGGTCATATGTGGAAGTGGGAAAGTAGCTGAGGATTTTGGAGCATATCATTAAGCACATAAAGCAAGAGGCTCATTAAGCAACACCTCATCCCTCCTTGATAGTATTGGCTTTTCCTATGGACTCAATGTGATCTTGGATCACTAAAACATAACATGAAGAGTCTTGATCTTGAAGCTTTAGCCAATCCTTTGTCCTTAGCATCTTGAAGGAGTTCCCACAACCTTTAGTCCATGCCACTCCATTGTTGAACTTATCTGAAACATGCTAGATAGAAATGTTTGTCCAACAAGAGATATGTTGTCATCAATTATCAAAACCACCTAGGGAGCACTTGTGCTTTCAATCTCCCCCTTTTTGGTAATTGATGGCAACATACATCAAAGCTTTAGATAAAGATATAAAGAACAGCAAGTAAAGCTTTGGAAGGACATGTAACAAGCATAGGCTCCCCATACATGTATGCACTCATGTAAATATGAAATATAGAGGCATGTGAGAGCATAACCATGACAGAGTAGGCAATGTGTTACATGTATCTTTGGCCATATGCATCAGAGCAAAAGATTATCAAGGAAAATACCTTCATGCTCATGAGTCCTTCTTGCAAACAGTATGTACATAAGCAAGAACTCCTCATACTCATGATTTTGATGCATATACTTACCTTGTGGTCTTGAGTTGGCTTAGGATGGAATGAACCTGCACAAACAAAGTTAGATAACACAGGTACATCCACTAGCCAGAGCAAACAAAAGAAACCACAAGAATACCAAGACTGGGATGACATGTAGAGAGTGAGTACAAGGTACCACATTGGATTCAACATGTCCCCAAGAATAAAGATATGCAATGAATTTGACTGATTTCTTTCCCTTAGGTGTCTTGCTCCCCCTGAATCTTACATGGGATATTGGGAGAAGATAGGGAACAGAAAATCAGAGCTGAAAGATACAAATGGATAGAACTTAATGCAAATACATGTCTTTCCCCAAAAAGGCATGTGACATCTCTCCTCTTGAACATCAAGCATCTGGGATCCCTGAGTATTCTCTCCCCCTGGAAGTCTCTCTCTCCCCCTTAATACATTCTCTCTTGTAGGTTTGGTCCTTGAGACTTTTTCTCTCCCTTGATGTGATCTATCTCTCCTACAAGCTTTGATGTGATCTCTCTCTCCCCCTTTGACATCAATTTCCAAGAAGGGCTTTCTAGAATCCATCGTATAGGTTTGGTCCTTGAGACTCAGCACAAAGCAATGGATAAAACTGTGATGCTTGTAGAGGACAAGATTCATTGAGTAGAGCTGGATCAGAAGAAATATAGAACAAGTGGCAAACTGTTTTTCCTGTTGCAAAGTCGGTGGCACCGAGTGGTATGTTTCGGTGGCACCGAAAAGATTCGGTTGGATCGAAAATTACAAGTCGGTGAAACCGAGTTCACACAGAGAAAAACACTTGTCACCTCAGCTCACTAGACATGTAGGATCTCACAAAGATTTGCAATGAATTACCTGAAGGATTTGCAAGGAATTAAATGTGGAAAATGCAGAACATAAACAGAAAGAAAAGAGAAGAGACTGAAAAATCTAGATGGAGTTTTTTTTGTTTTAGAAAAAGAGAAAGAAACTAAACATGCATGAGATACACACAAAAAGAACACAAGAGAACTTCATCTAGAGTTGGGCGGTGACATAGTCACCTATGTTAGAGTATATTGACTTAGGAGTCAAGTGAGAACACTTGATCATAGGTCATACTCATCGTTTAAGCTCAAAATGGGGTTACCATTTTTCGTTTAAGCATCTTGATGTATTCACATCTTGTTGAGTTGCTTTGACTCATGTCTTGGAGTAAAGCTTCTCTAAGATGGAATAACATACCTTGGGTGGTGGTGTGGTTCTTGCTCATGTAGTTGAACTTGTGTGGGTGCTCAAGGTTGATGTAGCTCATCAAGAGTTGGGAGCACCACTTGGAGTTTGAGTTCATCTACCTACATGGGTTAGTTCTTGCAAGGAAGAGAACTTGTGTATCCAAAAATGACAATCATGAAGCTCAACATAGAATTTGTCAAAGGATATGTTTGAATGGTTTTGTGCTTCCTTGTCTTCAACCACCATTGTGTAGAGTCTTGGTGATGTAGAGATTGCTCAAGATGTGAGTGAGTCGCAATCTCATGGAATTAGATTCAACCAAGCACCTACATGGGTTAGACAACATGCAAGGTGCAAATATATCCAAGACATAAGATAGTTATCATAAGAGATATATCATGGATTAGTCATAAGCTCATGTCTTGCATGTATCCAATGGAGTTTCTACTCCAAGTTCGAAGCATCAATGATGTTCAATTCTCCTCTCAACCTGCAAAACACTTTCTCATCAAGAGGTTTAGTAAATATATCCGCTAATAGCTTATCGGTGCGAACATGCTTAAGATCAATGTCACCCTTAGCAACATGATCTCGAATGAAATGATGAGGAACTTCAATATGCTTAGTTCGAGAATGTTGTACAGGATTATGACCAATTTTGATAGCACTTTCATTGTCACAAAGTAGTGGAACATGTTTCACATAGATCCCATAATCTTTAAGAGTTTGGGTCATCCAAAGTAATTGAGCACAACATGAACCAGCGGCATGTATTTCGCTTCGGTGGTGGATAAGGATACCGAGTTTTGTTTCTTGGAAGACCAAGACACAAGAGATCTACCAAGAAATTGACAAGTACCCGAAGTGGACTTTCTATCAACCTTATCTCCGGCATAATCCGAGTCGGAATAGCCAACAAGATCAAAAGAAGACCTCTTAGGATACCAAATGCCAAAATTTGGTGTATGGATTAAATATCTCACTATCCTTTTCACAGCCTTAAGATGACATTCTTTAGGAGCAGCTTGATATCATGCACACATGCACACATTTAGCATAATATCGGGACGTGAAGCACATAGGTATAACAATGAACCAATCATAGAGCGATAAACCTTTTGATCAACCGGTTCACCATCTTTGGTCAAATCATTATGTCCACTAGTAGGCATGGGTGTAGACATACCTTTGCATTCTTGCATATTGAACTTCTTGAATAAGTCCTTGGTGTACTTTGTTTGAGAGACAAATGTACCTTCCTTAGTTTGCTTGATTTGCAAACCGAGAAAGAATTTGAGTTCACTCATCATAGACATCTCAAACTTCTCTGACATTAGCTTTCCAAACTTTTCACTAAAGAGAGGGTTAGTTGAACCAAATATGATATCATCAACATAAATTTGGCATAAAAATAGTTCTCCATTAACCCTTTTAGTAAAAAGAGTAGAATCAATTTTACCAATTTCAAAACCACTTGTAGTAAGGAACTTGGTCAAGCATTTATACCATGCTCTAGGAGCTTGTTTAAGACCATAAAGAGCTTTGTGAAGTTTGTAAACATGATTTGGTTTCTTAGGATTGATAAAACCGGGAGGTTGTTTGACATAAACTTCCTCCTCTATTTCACCATTTAGAAAAGCACTTTTGATGTCCATTTGGTACAAGGTGATATTATGGTGATTAGCATAGGCAAGTAAGATGCCAATGGACTCAAGTCTAGCAACGGGAGCATATGTCTCACCATAGTCCATACCTTCGACTTGTGTGTATCCTTGGGAGACGAGACGTGCTTTGTTGCGAACCACTTGTCCATCTTCATCTTGCTTGTTGCGAAACACCCATTTGGTACCAATGATGTTGTGGTTGTTGTCGGGCTTCTCAACTAATGTCCAAACTTGGTTTCTCTCAAAGTTGTGTAGCTCTTCATGCATAGCGTTTATCCAATCCGGATCTTCCAATGCTTCTTCAATCTTCATAGGTTCAATGCTAGAGATGAATGAATAGTTCTCACAAAAGTTAGCTAAACGAGCCTTTGAGCGAGTGATTCTCCCGGTTTGTATATCATTTAAGATTTGCTCGACGGGATGATCTTTGGCAATTCTTGCTCGAACTCGTGAGAGCTTTTGCTTGGGTCTTTGTCGAACATCTTCTTCATCTTGTTCTTCTTCTTGGTCTTCTTCATTGTTGACATTGTCGTTGTCTTGTCGTGGTGGAGAAGGAGGTTGTTGATGTTCGTCTTGATGTATTTCCTCGTTTTCTTCATCCCGGTGTGTCCCACTTGTGGATGCTTCCGTGTCAATTCTTGGTTCACTTTGTCGTGAAGTAGAAGCTTCCACTTGGACGGATGAAGTACTCTCCTTCACCTCCGTTGGACGAATTTTGCCAATGGACAAGTCTTGGATTGCTTCTGAAGGGTCTTTGTCTCCTACATCAATTGGCAATTTCTCTACTTGCGAGCCATTAGATTCATCAAACTTCACATCTACCGTCTCTTCAACCTTTCGGGTGAAATTGTTGTAGACACGGTAAGTGTGAGAGTTTGAGCCATAACCAAGTAGGAAACCTTCATGAGATTTAGGAGCAAACTTTGAACGACGATGCTTATCAAGAATGTAGCACTTTGAGCCGAATACTCGAAAGTATCCAACTTGGGGTTTCTTACCGGTGAGAAGCTCGTATGCCGTCTTGCCGAGTAGCTTGTGAAGATATAAGCGATTTGTTGCGTGACAAGCTGTCTCAACCGCTTCTTCCCAAAAGTGCTTCGGCGTCTTCTATTCATCAAGCATCGGTCTTGCCATTTCGATGAGCGTCCGGTTCTTCCTCTCAACAACTCCATTTTGTTGAGGTGTGTACGTAGCCGAGAACTCATGTGAAATCCCTTCTTCGTCAAGAAAGGTGTCCACATTTGCGTTCTTGAACTCCATTCCGTTGTCACTCCGAACCTTCTTGATCTTCACGTCAAACTGATTTTGGGCCTTCCTAGCGAAGTTTCTGAAGATCTTCTGGACCTGCGACTTGTCATTAAGAAAGAACACCCACATAAATCTTGAAAATAATTTCCATCGAGACTCTTGTAGGCGTTGGGACCAAAAAGATCCATATGAAGTAGCTCGAGTGGCCTCCCTATGGTCATGATGTTCTTCACGAGATGTCTTCCTCCAACCTGTTTACCTGCTTGACAAGCACTGCAAAGTCTATCCTTATCAAATATGACATCGTTAACTCCAAGGATATGATTTCCTTTAATAAGCTTGTCAAGGTTTCTCATGCCAACGTGACTAGTCGTCTATGCCACAACCAACCTTTTGAGGATTTAGCAATAAAGCAAGTTTTAGGTTGTGCCTTTTTAGAGAAATCGACAATGTAAAGATCACCTCTACGCATACCGGTAAAGACCATTTTATGATTGTCTCGACGAAATACTTGGCACTCTACCTCAGTAAATAGGACATTCAAACCGAAATCAGCAAGTCTAGATACTGAAAGTAAGTTGTAGCCAAGAGATTCAACGAGCATGACATTTTGAATGGAACTATCATGTGAGATGGCCACCTTACCAAGGCCAACCACTTTACCCTTTGAATTATCACCAAAGGTGACATATTTTCGAGGGCCGTCATTTTCAGCAAGCTCACGGAACATCTCTTCATCTCCGGTCATATGATCAGTACATCCACTATCAAGAACCCATTCCTTTCCTCCTGACTCATATCCCCGAAGATTTGCCATAAGACCAAAATGTCTCATTGCATCATCAAGATTGAAGTCACTATCATCATCATCATAGTATCCATGTTCACCATGATCTTGTGACTCATCATTTCCTAGAGAGGGTAATTCATTAGATAAATGTCAAAGTGGTCACCTTTATGAATTCTTATAGCTTCGAATATGATATCACTAATGATTCCAACATCTCCTTTAGCATGCTTAAGATTGGTAAGTTCAAATAGACAATTACCAAAACTAGGATCACTAGAGTTCATCTTACTCAAGGCAATAGATTTATGGAGAATTTCATCCAAAGTTTTCAAGGAATGATCGGGAAATCGTTCCTCAAGAAATTTCCATATAGTATAGGCACAATTAAGAGTAGGCAAACTAGCAATCAAATTTTTGGGCAATCCTCTAATGATGAGCTCAATAGTTCTAAGATTGCGAATCATGTCAATATCTTCATCTAGGGTAGGATGCAAAGGATCAATATGAGGTGCACAAGGGCTAGCAATATACTTGTTCAAATGATATTGATTGAAAATTACAAGCATCTCATTTTTCCACTCATGAAAATACTCTCCATCAAGAATAGGCACTCTATGTCTAAGACTCCCTAAGGTAGACACATCCATCTTCCTCCAATGGTGATTAAACCAAGGCAATGGAGACCAAAGCTCTGATACCACTTGTAGGATCTTGAAGTAGATGTGTCTAGAGGGGGGGGGTGATTAGACACTTAATGCTAAAGTTGCAATATTTAAGCTTTTTCGGTTTAAGTGGAGTTTAGGCATAATTTCAACATTCACAATACATATCAAGCAAGCATGCAAAGAGTGTATAGGCAGCGGAAAATAAAGCATGCAACTTGCAAGAATGTAAAGGGAAGGGTTTGGAGAATTCAAATGCAATTGGAGACGCGGATGTTTTTCCCGTGGTTCGGATAGGTGGTGCTATCCTACATCCACGTTGATGGAGACTTCAACCCACGAAGGGTAACGGTTGCGCGAGTCCACGGAGGGCTCCACCCACGAAGGGTAACGGTTGCGCGAGTCCACGGAGGGCTCCACCCACGAAGGGTAATGGTTGCGCGAGTCCACGGAGGGCTCCACCCACGAAGGGTCCATGAAGAAGCAACCACCCACGAAGGGTCCATGAAGAAGCAACCTTGTCTATCCCACCATGGCCATCGCCCACGAAGGACTTGCCTCACTAGCGGTAGATCTTCACGAAGTAGGTGATCTCCTTGCCCTTACAAACTCCTTGGTTCAACTCCACAATCTTGTCGGAGGCTCCCAAGTGACACCTAGCCAATCTAGGAGACACCACTCTCCAAGAAGTAACAAATGGTGTGTTGATGATGAACTCCTTGCTCTTGTGCTTCAAATAATAGTCTCCCCAACACTCAACTCTCTCTCATAGGATTTGGATTTTGTGGAAAGAAGATTTGAGTGGAAAGCAACTTGGGGAAGGCTAGAGATCAAGATTCATATGGTAGAAATGGAATATCTTGGTCTCAACACATGAGTAGGTAGTTCTCTCTCAGAACATATGAGTTGGAATTGTGTATGTGTTCTGATGGCTCTTTCCACGAATGAAGAGGAGGTGGAGGGGTATATATAGCCTCCACACAAAATCCAACCGTTACACACAGTTTTCCAATCTCAGTGGGACCGAATCAACAAACTCGGTCGGACCGAAAAGGTAAACCTAGTGACCGTTAGAGATTTTCGGTGGGACCGACATGCAACTCGGTAGGACCGATATGGTTAGGGTTTGGGCATAACGTAATCTCGGTGAGACCGATTACACAAACTCGGTGAGACCGAGTTTGGTAATAAGCTAACCAGAGAGTTGGTCAGGCAAACTCGGTGGGACCAAGATTTGCTCTTTCGGTGAGACCGAAAAGTTACAAAAGGGAAAAGAGTTTACATTGCAATCTCGGTGGGACCGATTCGCTCTTTCGGTGAGACCGAAAAGTTACGAAAGGGAAACAGAGAGTTTGCAATCCCATCTCGGTGAGACCGAGATCCCTATCGGTAGAACCGAATTGCTAGGGTTTGGCAGTGGCTTATGACAAGTGAAACTCGGTGGCGCCGGATAGGAATAATCGGTAGGTCCGAGTTTGGCTTTGGGTTTAGGTCATATGTGGAAGTGGGAAAGTAGCTGGAGGATTTTGGAGCATATCATTAAGCACATGAAGCAAGAGGCTCATTAAGCAACACCTCATCCCTCCTTGATAGTATTGGCTTTTCCTATGGACTCAATGTGATCTTGGATCACTAAAACGTAACATGAAGAGTCTTGAGCTTGAAGCTTTAGCCAATCCTTTGTCCTTAGCATCTTGAAGTTGTTCCCACAACCTTTAGTCCATGCCACTCCATTGTTGAACTTATCTGAAACATGCTAGATAGAAATTTTAGTCCAACAAGAGATATGTTGTCATCAATTATCGAAACCACCTAGGGAGCACTTGTGCTTTCAATCTCCCCCTTTTTGGTAATTGATGGCAACATACATCAAAGCTTTAGATAAAGATATAAAGAACAGCAAGTAAAGCTTTGGAAGGACATGTAACAAGCATAGGCTCCCCATACATGTATGCACTCATGTAAATATGAAATATAGAGGCATGTGAGAGCATAACCATGACAGAGTAGGCAATGTGTTACATGTATCTTGGCCATATGCATCAGAGCAAAAGATTATCAAGGAAAATACCTTCATGCTCATGAGTCCTTCTTGCAAACAGTATGTACATAAGCAAGAACTCCTCATACTCATGATTTTGATGCATATACTTACCTTGTGGTCTTGAGTTGGCTTAGGATGGAATGAACCTACACAAACAAAGTTAGATAACACAGGTACATCCACTAGCCAGAGCAAACAAAAGAAACCACAAGAATACCAAGACTGGGATGACATGTAGAGAATGAGTACAAGGTACCACATTGGATTCAACATGTCCCCAAGAATAAAGATATGCAATGAATTTGACTGATTTCTTTCCCTTAGGTGTCTTGCTCCCCCTGAATCTTACATGGGATATTGGGAGAAGATAGGGAACAGAAAATCAGAGCTGAAAGATACAAATGGATAGAACTTAATGCAAATACATGTCTTTCCCCCAAAAAGGCATGTGACATCTCTCCTCTTGAACATCAAGCATCTGGGATCCTTGAGTATTCTCTCCCCCTGGAAGTCTCTCTCTCCCCCTTAATACATTCTCTCTTGTAGGTTTGGTCCTTGAGACTTTTTCTCTCCATTGATGTGATCTCTCTCTCCTACAAGCTTTGATGTGATCTCTCTCTCCCCCTTTGACATCAATTTCCAAGAAGGGCTTTCTGGAATCCATCGTATAGGTTTGGTCCTTGAGACTCAGCACAAAGCAATGGATAAAACTGTGGTGCTTGTAGAGGACAAGATTCATTGAGTAGAGCTGGATCAGAAGAAATATAGAACAAGTGGCAAACTGTTTTTCCTGTTGCAAAGTCGGTGACACCGAAAAGATTCGGTTGGACCGAAAATTACAAGTCGGTGAAACCGAGTTCACACGGAGAAAAACACTTGTCACCTCAGCTCACTAGACATGTAGGATCTCACAAAGATTTGCAATGAATTACCTGAAGGATTTGCAAGGAATTAAATGCAGAAAATGCAGAACATAAACAGAAAGAAAAGAGAAGAGACTGAAAATCTAGATGGAGTTTTTTTTGTTTTTGAAAAAGATAAAGAAACTAAACATGCATGAGATACATACAAAAAGAACACAAGAGAACTTCATCTAGAGTTGGGCGATGACATAGTCACCTATGTTAGAGTATATTGACTTAGGAGTCAAGTGAGAACACTTGATCATAGGTCATACTCATCGTTTAAGCTCAAAATGGGGTTACCATTTTTCGTTTAAGCATCTTGATGTATTCACATCTTGTTGAGTTGCTTTGACTCATGTCTTGGAGTAAAGCTTCTCTAAGATGGAATAACATACCTTGGGTGGTGGTGTGGTTCTTGCTCATGTAGTTGGACTTGTGTGGGTGCTCAAGGTTGATGTATCTCATCAAGAGTTGGGAGCACCACTTGGAGTTTGAGTTCATCTACCTACATGGGTTAGTTCTTGCAAGGAAGAGCACTTGTGTATCCAAAAATGACAATCATGAAGCTCAACATAGAATTTGTCAAAGGATATGTTTGAATGGTTTTGTGCTTCCTTGTCTTCAACCACTATTGTGTAGAGTCTTGGTGATGTAGAGATTGCTCAAGATGTGAGTGAGTCGCAATCTCATGGAATTAGATTCAACCAAGCGCCTACATGGGTTAGACAACATGCAAGGTGCAAATATATCCAAGACATAAGATAGTTATCATAAGAGATATATCATGGATTAGTCATAAGCTCATGTCTTGCATGTATCCAATGGAGTTTCTACTCCAAGTTCGAAGCATCAATGATGTTCAATTCTCCTCTCAACCTGCAAAACACTTTCTCATCAAGAGGTTTAGTAAATATATCCGCTAATTGCTTATTGGTGCGAACATGCTTAAGATCAATGTCACCCTTAGCAACATGATCTCGAATGAAATGATGACGAACTTCAATATGCTTAGTTCGAGAATGTTGTACAGGATTATGACCAATTTTGATAGCACTTTCATTGTCACAAAGTAGTGGAACATGTTTCACATAGATCCCATAATCTTTAAGAGTTTGGGTCATCCAAAGTAATTGAGCACAACATGAACCAGCGGCAATGTATTCCGCTTCGGCGGTGGATAAGGATACCGAGTTTTTTCTATCAACCTTATCTCCGGCATAATCCGAGTCGGAATAGCCAACAAGATCAAAAGAAGACCTCTTAGGATGCCAAATGCCAAAATTTGGTGTATGGATTAAATATCTCACTATCCTTTTCACAGCCTTAAGATGACATTGTTTAGGAGCAGCTTGATATCGTGCACACATGCACACACTTAGCATAATATCGGGACGTGAAGCACATAGGTATAACAATGAACCAATCATAGAGCGATAAACCTTTTGATCAACCGATTCACCATCTTTGGTCAAATCATTATGTCCACTAGTAGGCATGGGTGTAGACATACCTTTGCATTCTTGCATATTGAACTTCTTGAATAAGTCCTTGGTGTACTTTGTTTGAGAGACAAATGTACCTTCCTTAGTTTGCTTGATTTGCAAACCGAGAAAGAATTTGAGTTCACTCATCATAGACATCTCAAACTTCTCTGACATTAGCTTTCCAAACTTTTCACTAAAGAGAGGGTTAGTGTCATCGAATTCACCGTCGAAACACGTCTACTGAGAGGGGACAATTACCGACAAGGGAACATAAACAACATTCAATTAATGCAATGCACAAGCGAATGAATGATATGACATATTAAGGTACTGAATTGACCAAATGCAATATCTAGCCAATTTAATTGAAGTGGAACTCAAACAAGATCAAATTTCCAACTCCAAATGTTATTTCATAATTTGCCCTAATCATCATTTGTCCTATTCAGTGAGGTTAACTTTTTCAAACATGCATGATCATGGCATAAACAGATTCTTTGGATTTTTCTGATCATTTTTCATATATAATTTACTCCATTTGGAGTTACGGTTTAATTTCTATGATTTTTAGAAGTTTTGGGCATTTTCTAGAATTTCCTGAATAAACTTAAATCCATAAAATGCTTTACTGCGTTAGCATGACATAGGTGTGACGTCAGCAGGTCAACTGGGTCGGCCAGGTCAAACCTGACCTGTGGGACCCATACGTCAGTGACTCAGGCTGGTTTGGGTGGATGACAGGTGGGACCAGTCAACGTTGACTTGACCAAAGTCAAAGCTGACACGTGGGGTCCACACGTATTAGTACTAATCTTAACAGAAATTTAGACTAACCTAATTATGCTCGGGGTCCCACATGTCAGTGTCTAAACCAACTGTCAGGGTTAATTAGCAGTAATCTAATCTAGCTAAAGAATAACAGAGACGGGCCCGCACGTCAGTGACCCTGGGGGGGTCAAACCCCAGGTCAAACGAGTCAACTTCGCCGGCGATGCCAGAGACGGAGGAGGCGCTCGGAATCGCAGCTTAGGCGACCAAATGAGTGGCGGAGAGGCTCTACGGGGAGCTGGCGATCACGCGCATCTAACGGGGCAAGCGGGAGCAGCTGGGGTGGACTGAGCTCGGTGGAAGGGAGCTCGCGGCGGCGGCCGAAGTTTGGCCAACGGCTGTTTGCACGTTGCGGGGCATGTCCGGAGCCGTGGATGGTCGTGATCGACCCGCGGAAGTGCAGCGAGTGCAGCGGTAGGCTCGGACGCGTGCTTGCACGGCCGTGGTCGCAGTGGCGACATGGCCGGCGGCGAGGAGCTATCGGCTCCGATGGCTACGGTGGTTAGAAGGCGTGGACGAGCACGGGGAGAGAGGGGAAAGGGGCAGGGGCTCACGACGATTCCAGTAGAGGCAACGGCGAGGCCGGGGGGGCTGGAGCTCACGAATCCCTGGTAAGTTCGCCGGCGGTGAGAGGTTGAACACGAGGTCGGGGACGACGCTGCAGGGCTTCTGGCGGGGCGTGGCTCGGTGAGGGGGTGGAGGACGAGGTGGTGGCGCTTCTGGGCGCGTCGGCGAGGCCTGGGGTGGCCGATGGCCATGGCTACGGCGAGCGGCGGCTGCGCTCGGGTGCGCTGCGAGGAGAGAGCAGTGGAGGGGAGAGAAAGAGTGGATAGGCCAGAGGGCTTGGGGCGGTTGCGTGGCGCGTCCAGCTAGCCTCCAGCGTCGGCGGAAGCAGGAGGTGGCTCGGGCGCGTGCCGGCGCGCGGCGACCACGCACGCGGCGTCCGACTGGCGGGAGCTGGACGACGACTGGCAGCGCCAGGTGGTGGGCTGGGCCAAAACAGGTGAGGCCCAGGTGAGTGCCAGGTAAAAACCCTCTCTCTCTCTTTTATTAATTGTTTCTGTTTTCTATTTTCTGCAATTGTTTTGTCTTTATTAAAAATGCCAGAGCATTTCCAAAAATCCTGAAAATATTTGTGGGCACTATTGAAATTTTTCCCAACAGCCCTCAACTAGTTTCAGAATTATTAGAGCATTTAAATAATTATAGGATTTAAATGCCCCAATTCAAATACAATATGAGTTAATTCAAAAAATCCAGAAATGACCTAGAAATATGTTTATCATTTTTGGCAGAGGTTTTTACCTTTATCAAAAATGATGAACATTTCCAAAGGCATTTTGGGATCATTGAGAATATTTCATTGTGATCCTAGTTGGATTTCATTTGGTGCTAGGGTTTGAACATCCCCATTTCAAGTTTAGGAAAAATTTAAACATGATGCAAACATGAAGCTATCCCAGTGCAATGCCAGAAGCTAGGGATGTGACAACTCACCCCACTATACAAGAATCTCGTCCCGAGATTCAGGACGTGAGGTGAGAAGACAAAGGGGATGCAAGGCTTAACACAATCTTCATGATCCAATTGCTTCAGATCGATGTTGGCGTCCTTCCTTTCAAGATCTTCATCCAACATATTGACGACAGACAGGAACTCTACCGGAATCGATCTTCTCAAAGATCGGGCAACTCAAGATCAACTCTTGGGGTGAGATATAAAACATCTCTCAAGCTGAGACAGAAACATACATCCAGGGGGATGGAGTGTAAAAGATGATGAAGGTTCACTACGTAGACAACAATTTCACGCTTAAGAAGGTGGTGAACGGTTGTCAACGTAGCGAGGAGTTGAGTTGCCATGATACCATAACGAGACATCTTAGAAGAAGGTGACTCGCAGAAATATTCCCTTAAGTGGCAAAAAGAATTACTTTTAATTCAGAGATCATTGAAACTCTTCATACCAGCCTAGGGCAAATCACAACAATCGTTTGGCGGAATACGAAGGGATGGCATACCCGGACTAGGATGGATGATGTGGACTACCTTGTTGAAGACAACGCAAGGGATGATTTTGCTTGCGCGTGCTCTGAAGAACTTGAGCATTTCCATATTCATCAAGGTTCTACCAACATCCGTGGCAAGGATCCTGGCAACACGACATACTACCATGATGACGAATGATGGATGATGCCGATATAGAGGAAGATAACACCTTCTCAGACTTCCCCTTAGCGAGGCTAAGGAAACAGAATCAGGATGATCGACCGAGAGACATTTAGCATTCCGCTTCTAATGTTCTCCTTGATGTGCTAGCGTAATCCATTCATAGATATGGTTTGATATCTAGAACATCAAGTAAAAGGTCGGACTTCGGGAACACAAAAATCCATAAGGAACAACTATTGGAATAAATTCTACGACATCCTCATAGGGAGGTGGCCAACTTTCTCCATCAAGATACTACAACAATAAGTCTTCCGGTTGGGTGTGTTGGCCACAACAACCACTTTACCCGGTTACCGAGAGACCAATATTATAGCTCTTGGGAAAACGTCCCAACCATCACATCTGCCTGAGATTCAGATCTGGTCGGTGTCAGGATATTCCAGACTCATCGAGTCTAGAAATAAAAATGATAGTTTGCAACACGAATCGACGAAACGATGTTGCGAGATTCTCGGGAAATGGACTACGGTAGTAAGATCCAAAATATGAGCTGGTTTTTCTACAAACAGGTGAACACGTTGTCCGAGACAAGCGTGACCACGTGGTAGTCTTATGATAAAATACTACCAAGTTGAGGTTGGGGAACCATAATTAATGATATTGAAGTCTCCGTGCGGAAGTCTAAAGGATTAACACTTTAGAACAGACTCCTTTATCTTGAACAAATCAATCAGTGGCTTGGTGTGCTAGGGATGCATATAGAATGAAGATGATCAGTCTATCAGACCATAGAATACTTTGCACATGCATGACTGACTTGGGATGATTCTAGAGGAAGCAAAACAAACTTTCTCGAATTCACGGCGGCAACTTGCATCAGACGCACATGAATTAGAGGAAGTCACATCTTTCAACCGGACATATGCTTCATGAACGGGACATGAGGGCAATGCTTATAAAGTTTCCAACACTAGTATAATGTTCAACATGAATCATGGGGGAGACAAAATGCTGCTGATGGGCTCAACAGCAACTCATCAGAATTTCCATATCACTGGACTTCCACCATCATGTGAACACGGTGATAGCATTGGTCAGACCAAAAGATGTAATGGTGTATGCTCGAGGGATCAACCACGGGCAAGACAACATTACGAACATCGTTGGTTCTGATTTGACTTGACGATAGCCCATACTCAAATCAAAGTTTTGACAAGGCAATAGATCCAACAACTGATCACGAGGACCAATCGACGGAGATATCATCTCTTTTTTTCAACACACACACAGAAAGATATCCCTTAACATGAACTAAGTCAGACAAGCTTTTATCTTCCAACTCTCCAAGTTGTTGTTCAGCTTAACCAACTAGCTCAGGGGTATCCAACACAGATTCTTGGAGAAGGGGTGGTTTACAAGAAACCAACTTGATCACGAGCTCAACATAACAGTCAGGGGACAACTAGGTAATACTTCCGAGAAGATCTTTGGAAAATCACGAACCACCGATATGTTACTAGGCTCGAGAACAACCTTGCTTTTCAAGGCAAGATGATATGATCAAAAGAGTAAGGGATTGAATAATCCTAACTTATTGATCGAAGAGTGCACCAGAATGAGGACAAGGTAGCACGATCAACAATAGGATGATGATTTAATAAGCAACACGCTAAGAATGAGAATATTGTCCATTAACTACCAAGCAACGGAGTTGCTAGGAGTATTGATTTCACACATCATGGTTCACTTGTCGGCATTCTGGTTGTGGCAACACGAGACCGAGGAATGAAAAATGATGGCAAGAAGTATCACTGCGCCAAATATTCATGAGGGATGGTGCAGTTCTCATGACAATCCTGACATAAAGGGGGTGATACTCCAGGGTAGAACAGAATCAAAAGCTGGATTGGCATTTTGATCTGCGGAATACAACTGCTTTGACCCAATCCTACAGATGGACGAGGTACTGGAGTTTGTTTCTCCTAGTCATTCTAAAATAGAATGGCTTGACGGACCACAAGAATAATAAGCATCGATAACACGGATGCACAATTACTCCTGGCTATCAATTGATAGACGATGGTCGTATAACAAATGAAGAGAGACAACTCAAGGGGACATATACCTTTCTGAGTTGTGGATGCATAGATTAATATGTCGAACCAAGTTCAACAGGTTTCTTCCAGATAACCCATGCAGAAAGGTAGAACTGGCAGAATCACAATTAAGAATGGAGAACTCCTCAAGAGTACTCTGATTGTGATATTTTGGTTCAAAGAACATCTGCATTAGTGGTTCATGGTATTTGGAAGAAGGAAATACCACGGACCTCGAGGACTGTTGCAAGGTTACTAATATCTTAAGGGAACTAGCAAATACTAACAACATGAAGTAGGGTGAATCTCGGGTTTGAAAACCCAGGAGTAGAATACCTGCTACTAAATGGCATCACGGGATGCTTTCGAGAATGGTGGCCAGAATCATCACATCGGGAACACAAGGCATTGCTAGATTACTAGGTGACTCCCTAAGACATCTAGGGCCATAATAATAGCTCCAACATATATCTCGAGGCAATAGAGTACCTCAACTCATCGATTAGTGTGGTTGAACTGGCCCAAAGGGACATCGGGAACGGAAAGAATGGATTTGCAAATGCATCAGACTATGTAGAAACCTGGGATGACTCGGACAGCATAACGGCTGTAAATGCTCAAAAGATTTGAGACATCCTGCAAAATGGTGGCATAACCACTCAACAACACAATATCAAGGTTCTGAGGCCAGCTATGAACATATGGAAGTAGTAGGAACTGAACTGAGGCTTAAACTCAACAATCCTAGGCAACTATGGTTTAGTAACACGTGATCCTAATAGAAAGATGAGAAGCCTAGTTCTTAATCCTCGTAGAAAATAAGAGGGTGACTCAGATCAGAGGGCATGAGATATAAGGAGTAAAAAGAGCCATACGTTCCCTTCCACAATCAATTCCCTTACATAACTAAAGCATTTCTAGACTCGACTTCGACCAGTTTGGCTTGGTAATCCTACAGGCAGTCAGGCTCTAGTACCAACATTGTCAGGACCCCGATTCCAAGTCACATCAATCTAGCCGGTAACACCTCATATCACATTGCGGCCTCACGCACGATATCCCCACGGGTGTCGCCTTACCATGGCCCGGGACCGTTTGCGCCTTTTGGCTCACGTATATGATAGTGTCACTAGCATCCATATAACAGAGAACCCGGGCCGACATGGCTAGTCGTGAACCAAAAGTGGCACAGACCTATGGGGACAGGCATACATGAATCACATCGAGCATGTCGGTCATCAGCGAGTGAATACGGGCTGTAGCACTGGGCTAATAGGACTCCGAGGAACCCAGGCTATAGCAGGCTAGGAAGGACTCCGGAAGTCACCGCGTGACATTTCCCCGAAGGGACAGACATAGGAATGAAGTGAAACACATGCCGGCCAGTCAAGTGTCCTGAGCAGTAGTGCTGGGCTAGCAGGACTCTGGTGAACCGGGCTGTAGCGGACTGCTATGGCTCATGGAAGCACTAGACTACATTTCACCATAAGAGAGGCTGCCAAGGATAAACAACTAGATTGTCGGATCCCACACATACCAAGCATTTCAATCATACACACAATATGCTCGATATGTGTAAATACAACATGGCATCACAACATAACTCTACAACTCAAGTATTTATTCATTAGGCTCCGAGGAGCGAGATATTACAAACATGGGTCTCATGACCCAACAATCATAGCATACAAATCAAACACATGCGGAAGCTTAACATGTCTAAGTATAGAAATCTACAAATGAAAAAGGCTAAGAAGCCTGACTATCTACCAGATCCTGCCAAGGGCACAAGATCGTAGCTGAGGTATCAAGCTAAACGTCGAAGTCCACGCGGAACTACTAGCGAGACTGAAGTCTCTCTGCAAAACATAAATTAAGCAAACGTGAGTACAAAATTACTCAGCAAGACTTACATCAGAACTAACTACATATGCATCGGTATCAACAAAGGGTAGTGGAGTTTAACTACAGCAAGCCAGCTTTGACTCAGTGGCTAACCTGAAGTACGACTGCAAGCAACTCTTTTGAGGTGGCGCACATGAGTCCACATATTCACCATTCAATACACCACTATGGATCCGCTCCAGCCTCCCTACGAGAAGGCCATCCATAGCACTCACGCTTATCTTGCGCATTTTAGAGTATCCACTTTCACTTGTCTATGAACTGTATAGGCAACCTAGTAGTCCTCTACCGCGGACGCGGCTATTCGAATAGATGATGTTAGCCCTGCAGGGGTGTACTTCTTCACACATGCTCTCACCACTTACCGCCGTTTACACGACATGTACTCGGCAACCTGCAAGCGGAAGCCCAACGAGGGTGTCGGCCATGGCCTACCTAAACACTCAAGTCTCTAGTCCTGGTTTATCGCATATACAGGTTCCATCCGAAGGGAGTCCGGCCGAGGTTTCCACATACGGCCCCGAACGATGTGTACAGGGTTCCGAGACACCAAACGGGCGCCCGGCATGCCCGGCCACGGTGTATCTACCGCATCATAGCCCACCCCTAGGGTCAGCGCTATGCACGGCCGCCAACACATATCCTATAAACACCAGAAACTAGTTGCAACTCCTGGACAGAGGACTAGAGTGGTTAAGAAGCTGAGAGGGTCCATTGGTTTCGGGCCCAATGCATGGTAGTAGCTGGTTCTTAAATCACACATACAGATCTCGGTGCTGAAGGACGGTTCCAATGAAACAACCCACCATGTACTCCTACATGGCCTCTCATCGATACCTTTACCAAATTGTGTTCAACACACTTAGCTCACACACAGTAGGACATGTTCACAACTTTCCAATTCATCCCCGATGAATCAGACCTGACACGACTCTAAGCAATAGCAGGCATGACAAACAAACATGAATAAGTAGGCACATCAGGGCTCAAACAACTCCTACTCATGCTAGTGGGTTTCATCTATTTACTGTGGCAATGACAGGTCATGCATAGGAAAGGGGTTCAACTACCGCAACATGTAACAAATTGAATCGTTGTTGTCCTAATGCAGTAAAAGAGAGCAGGAGCGGGAGAGTGGGATTGTATCAGAATGAACAAGGGGTTTTTGCTTGCCTGGCACTTCTGAAGATATTATAGCTCTTCATCGGTGTCATCGAATTCACCGTCGAAACACATCTACTGAGAGGGGACAATTACTGGCAAGGGAACATAAACAACATTCAATTAATGCAATGCACAAGCGAAGGAATGATATGACATATTAAGGTACTGAATTGACCTAATGCAATATCTAGCCAATTTAATTGAAGTGGAACTCAAACAAGATCAAATTCCAACTCCAAATGTTATTTCATAATTTGCCCTAATCATCATTTGTCCTATTCAGTGAGGTTAACTTGTTCAAACATGCATGATCATGGCATAAACAGATTCTTTGGATTCTTCTGATCATTTTTCATATATAATTTATTTCATTTGGAGTTACGGTTTAATTTCTATGATTTTTAGAAGTTTTGGGTATTTTCTGGAATTTCCTGAATAAACTTAAATCCAGAAAAAGCTTTACTGCGTCATCACGACATAGGTGTGACGTCAGCAGGTCAACTGGGTCGGCCAGGTCAAACCTGACCTGTGGGACCCAGACGTCAGTGACTCAGGCTGGTTTGGGTGGATGACAGGTGGGACCAGTCAACGTTGACTTGACCAAAGTCAAAGCTGACACGTGGGGTCCACACGTATTAGTACTAATCTTAACAGAAATTTAGACTAACCTAATTATGCTCGGGGTCCCACATGTCAGTGTCGAAACCAACTGTCAGGGTTAATTAGCACTAGTCTAATCTAGCTAAAGAATAACAGAGATGGGCCTGCACGTCTGTGACCCTGGGGGGTCAAACCCCAGGTCAAACGAGTCAACTTCGCCGGACTTGGTCCACGGCTCATCGCCGGCGATGCCAGAGACGGCGGAGGCACTCGGAATCGCAACTTAGGCAACCAAATAGCGGCGGAGAGGCTCTACGGGGAGCTGGCGATCGCGCGCATCTAACAGGGCAAGCGGGAGCAGCTGGGGTGGACTGAGCTCGTCGGAAGGGAGCTCGCGGTGGTGGCCGGAGTTCGGCAAACGGTGGTTTGCGCGTTGCGGGGCATGTCTGGAGCCGTGGATGGTCGTGATCGACCCGCAAAAGTGCAGCGAGTGCAGTGGTGGGCTCGGACGCGTGCTTGCATGGCCGTGGTCGCGGTGGCGACATGGCTGGCGGCGAGGAGCTATCGGCTCCGATGGCTATGGTGGTTAGAAGGCGCGGACGAGCACGGGGAGGGAGGGGAAAGGGGCAGGGGCTCATGGCGATTCCAGTAGAGGCAACGGCGAGGCCGGGAGGGGCTGGAGCTCGCGAATCCCTGGTAAGTTCACTGGTGGTCAGAGGTTGAAGACGAGGTCGGGGACGACGCTGCAGGGCTTCCGGCAGGGCGTGGCTCGGTGAGGGGGTGGAGGACGAGGTGGCAGAGCTTCTAGGTGCGTCGGCGAGGCGTGGGGTGGCCGGTGGCCATGGCTACGGCGAGTGGCGGCTGCGGCTGCGCTCGGGTGCGCTGCGAGGAGAGAGCAGAGGAGGGGAGAGAAGGAGTGGATAGGCCAGAGGGGTTGGGGCGGTTGCGTGGCGTGTCCAGCTAGCCTCCAGCGTCGGCGGAAGCAGGAGGTGGCTCGGGCGCGTGCCGGCGCGCGGCGTCCGACTGGCGGGAGCTGGACGACGACTGGCAGCGCCAGGTGGTGGGCTTGGCCAAAACAGGTGAGGCCCAGGTGAGTGCCAGGTAAAAACCCTCTCTCTCTCTCTCTTTTATTAATTGTTTCTGTTTTATATTTTCTGCAATTGTTTTGTCTTTATTAAAAATGCCAGAGCATTTCCAAAAATCCTGAAAATATTTGTGGGCGCTATTGAAATTATTCCCAACAGCCCTCAACTAGTTTCAGAATTATTAGAGCATTTAAAATATTTATAGGATTTAAATGCCCCAATTCAAGTACAATATGAGTTAATTCAAAAAATCCAGAAATGACCTAGAAATATGTTTATCATTTTTGGCAGAGGTTTTTACCTTTATCAGAAATGATGAACATTTCCAAAGGCATTTTGGGATCATTGAGAATATTTCATTGTGATCCTAGTTGGATTTCATTTGGTGATAGGGTTTGAACATCCCCCATTTCAAGTTTAGGCAAAATTTAAACATGATGCACACATGAAGCTAGCCTAGTGCAATGCCAGAAGCTAGGGATGTGACACTTTGGGTCATATCTTCGTCAAATATGTAAAAACCTTCCTTGCCTAGTTCAAAAATAATTCAAAAATATTCATTTTCCTATTCTGTTCAAAACAACAGTTTGTGAAGGAAGTACCACTTTGGCATGTCCAAATAGTATCCATTTTCTACAGTGCTTTCCTATGCCCAAATAACCATCCTCCACCAAATGCTAGCTCAATCTATTCATTATTTTGAGCCGAGCTTCAACATTCGTATTTATGTCCAGTGTGGTAGTTTGCAAAGCAAGTACCACCTAGGCTCCTCCTTTTGAGCTGAAAATTTGTGAAGACGGTCTTCTTAGTAACTGATCATCCTCAGCCAAAACTCACGCCCATTAGCCATGTACATTTCCCGTACTGCTAATCAAACACTTGGCTGCTAATTCATGTTTGAGCATCGATCGGTTTCCTCATGAGAATCTTATATTGTAATTTTCTTCCTAGCACCTACCTGGGGAGTGCCCAACCCACTAGACATGCCTAGGCTGCCCAGAACATATGGCAACGCCATGGTCACGCGGTGACCACGCGGTGGGCATGCGAGTTTACGCGCTCTAGAGTTGGGGGCCTCGGCCACCGCCCAAACCTCGACGTATCGCCACCAAACCATGTATTTATGATTAAATAGGTACTTATGTAACTAGAAATGATTTTTGTAAAAAATAAATAGCAAACTATGAGGCAGCTGAAGTTCAAATTTGACCCGCTTCCACCTGAATCGGCGGAAATTTGTCTTTTTCACAAGAGGTGGATCAAAACTTTTTACACCCAACCATTTTGTCAATTGTGCATTAAATATGTCCTAGTATTTTATAAAATTGATTTGGTCCAATTTTGCAACAATTATTTGGGAGGTCCTTCACAAAAAAACCTCCTTTTGGGCACTCGAAAAATGGAAAATGGTTTTTTCGTCCAAAGAAAATGAAAACTTCCTTAGGCAACATTGTTTTCCATTCCAATATGCACACTTGTGCACAATATGAGATCATTTGAACAAACTATGCCATGAATGTGGCCATAAGATTGATCATTTGGCTTGAAAGCCATTGATCTCCACACGTGATATCTCGTTTCTGAGAACACTTTTTTTAAATAATTGCCGTATTACAAGTTTGTTATTATTCCTAGGAACTTGGCCACATATAATGACACAATGCGAAGGTTTCCCATTTTTTTGATTTTTTTTAATTTTTCATGCCCGTTTCAAAATGCGGTCAAAATGGTGGGAATGACCGTTCCTAGCTAGTGCTTGAATCTTGAAATTTTTTGGTGTTTCTATGATTAAATTGATATTTATGTACCTAGAAATGATTTTTGGAAAAAATAAAGAGCAAACTACAAGGCAGCTACAGTTCAAATTTAACCCGCTTCCAACTGAATCGGCAGAAATTTGTCTTTTTCATGAGAGGTGGATCAAAACTTTTTACACCCAACTATTTGGTCAATTGTGCATTAAATATGGCCTAGTATTTTATAAAAATGATTTGGTCCAATTTTTCAACAATTATTTGGTAGGTCCTTCACAAAAAAACCTCCTTTTGGGCACTCAAAAAATGGAAAATGGTTTTTTCGTCCAAAGAAAATGAAAACTTCCTTAAGAAACATTGTTTGCCATTCCAATATGCACCCTTGTCCACAATATGAGATCATTTGAACAAACTATGCCATGGATGTGGCCATAAGATTGATCATTTGGCTTGAAAGCCATTGATCTCCACACGTGATAGCTCGTTTCTGAGAACACTTTTTAAAAATAATTGTCGTATTACAAGTTTGTTATGTTTCCTATGAACTTGGCCACATATAATGACACAATGTGAAGGTTTCCCTATTTTTTGATTTTTTTGAATTTTTTATGCCCGTTTCAAAATGTTGTCAAAATGGCGGGAATGACCGTTCCTAGCTAGTGCTTGAATCTTGGATTTTTTTTGGGTGTTTCTATGATTGAATAGATACTTATGTACCTAGAAATGATTTTTGGAAAAAATAAAGAGCAAACTACAAGGCAGCTACAGTTCAAATTTGACCCGCTTCCAGCTGAATCGGTAGAAATTTGTCTTTTTCATGAGAGGTGGATCAAAACTTTTTACACCCAACCATTTGGTCAATTGTGCATTAAACATGGCCTAGTATTTTAGAAAAATGATTTGGTTCAATTTTGCAACAATTATTTGGTAGGTCCTTCACAAAAAAACCTCCTTTTAGGCACTCAAAAAATGGAAAATGGTTTTTTCGTCCAAAGAAAATGAAAACTTCCTTAGGCAACATTGTTTTCCATTCCAATATGCACCCTTGTACACAATATGAGATCATTTGAACAAACTATGCCATGGATGTGGCCATAAGATTGATCATTTGGCTTGAAAGCCATTGATCTCCACACGTGATAGCCCGTTTCTGAGAACACTTTTTTTAAAACAATTTCCGTATTACAAGTTTGTTATTTTTCCTATGAACTTGGCCACGTATAATGACACAATGCGAAGGTTTTCCAATTTTTTGATTTTTTTTGAATTTTTTATGCCCCTTTCAGAATGCGGTCAAAACGACGGGAATGACCATTCCTAGCTAGTGCTTGAATCTTGGAATTTTTTTGGTGTTTCTCTGATTAAATATATAATTTTGTACCTAGAAATTATTTTTGGAAAAAATAAATAACAAACAATGAGGACGCTGCAGTTCAAATTTGACCCGTTTCGTGCTGAATGAGCGGAAATTTGTCTTTTTCATGAGAGGTGGATCAAAAATTTTGACACCCAATCATTTGGTCAATTGTGCATTAAATATGTCGTAGTATTTTAGAAAATTGATTTGGTACAATTTTGCAACAAATATATGGTAGGTCCTTCACAAAAAAAGTCATTTTGGGCACTTGGAAAATGATTAAAAATAGCTAGAAAGATCAGAAATGCATAGAAATTGGTCATTATCCATAAAATGTGGTCTAACTCTAGTGAAAATTTGTGTGGTGCCATTTTGCAAAATATTTTTGATAGCTACTTCACAAAATCCGTCTATTTTTAGTACTTAGACACTTTTTTAAATCACTAGTTTTTCGAACCAATCAGGACTCATCCCACAGATTGAGGACATGGCACCCATCCATCCATCCATCCATCCATCTCTCCATCCCACATTCATCCATCCATCTATCTACAGAAAAAAAGAAAATAAAATGAAAAAGAGATACCCCCACCCGCAGCCCAAACCCTAGGTCAGATCCCATCGACTCCCCCCCATCGCACCCCTCCTCTCCTCGCAGCCGCCGCACTCCTCCTCCCTCAGCTCCTCGCCGCCGCCACCTCCTCCCAGATCCCCCTCTCCTCGACCCAGACCTCCCTCTCTCTGCCATCCCAACCCCGCCGCCGGCCTCCCCCACCCCCGCCGCCGCCGACCACTTCATCGCCCCCAGCGCCAACCATCCTTCCTTCCACCATCCAGATCCCCCGTTTCCTCGCTGTCTCGCGTTGCCGCTACCACCTCCCTTCGGCGGAGCTCGTCGCCGTTCCCCAGGCCCTCCTCCTCTCGCCCCTCCCCTTCCCACTCCCCACAGCGACGGCCGACGGCCTCACCGCGGCGCAAAATCCCCCACCACCACGAAGCCAGCGAGGATGTTCCCGTGCCGGCCGCTGGTCTCCCTCGAAACGATGTGGCTGCGCTGCAATCTGGGATGCTGAGTTCCTTGTCTCTGCTCCGGTTTGTGTCTGCAGGTGTGCAAGGTGTATGTGTCCGTGTTCGAGGACGAGAGGGGGAAGAAGGTGGCCATGGCCGGGCTCAAGGACAAGACCAAGTACCTCCAGGTCACGCCCGAGCTCTCCAACGACCTCCAGGTCACGTCTGCTTACTTCCCATTTTGTTTATAGATCATTATGCTAGTTTCTGTCTTGTTTAATTGGTTAATTGTTCATGCTTGAAGTTAATTAGCTGGAGTAGTTGGTTAGTTACACATTGGTTGGTGCATGCTAGCTCAAGTGATACATGCATGGATGTATGTTCAGTCAAGTCAGTCAGTCAAGGAATTTGTTTCAGATTCAGGTGTGATGAATTTGTCATCCACCTTAATTCCTTGACACATGTAGTTGTTTTCCTCGAGAATTATTTGGTCTAGCACTTGGAGATCTTCTCTGATTAGGGCAGGGGGGACAAGGTAGCTAGATTTCTAGGAGAATCTACAGTTAGTAATTAAGTAAACGTTAGTCTGTAAAGGTAGCAAGACGGAAAGCGTCCGTGCGTGGTGCCTATGTTTGCAGCTAGCTGACGAGCGACAAAGGAATACTATGGGTGTCAGCAATTAATTTAAGTTCCTTTTCATGTCATGGATCCTAGCTTGCTTGGCCCTGATTAAGATAAGCTAACTCCAATTATGTAGCTAATTTATGTCTTGTTTAATTTGGACGAACGGTTGGGTATATATATTGATTAATTGGTTAAGTGTTCATGCTTGTCATTATTTCCTAATCGAGTACAACAAACCTCCTATGGTTTTTTGTGCAAAATAAGTTTGAAACATTATAGTGCCGACCCCAACATGTACCTAGCATTTCTGATGTGTATTTCCTTTGATTCCCTAGGCTTAACCTGTAAGTTATAATAACTGTGAATCGGTCCGTGGGAAATTGGGCATATTGGGTTGGTAAATATAGATCTGTAGAGATGTAGAACTAAAGCGTGGTACTTAGCCATTTAAGTTGTTGGTACTTGGTAGTACCTACAAAGTGAAGTCTAGTTGATTTAGGAAAACTTGACTTGAGATTTTCTTTCTTATGATTTACTGATGAAACCTTGATTCTTGAATCTTGATGTAGGTATCCCACCGCCGATCCATATCCAGATCAGCTGCGTCGCCGGTTCCGCCATCTCCGACCGCACTCCCCCATCTGTGGCGTCGAGCTGGGCCTGCTCACCTCCTCCTTGATGGTCACGCGCCGGGGGAGCCCTCTGCCGGCAGTGACACAGCCGTGTCTGGTGCCGTACAAGGGACGCCGGTGCAGGATGCTGTCGTCGTCCGTTCCTAACGCTGCTGAGTTGAGGTACTTGAGATTTCTCTCCCCACTACACTATCTCACCCATTCCCCTTCACAAATTTCCTCACAATCAAATCAATGCTGCAGCTGCAGGTGTTCCTTGATGCTACATATGTCAGTTTCTTTTGGTAAACTAGAAACTGACATTAAAATCAATTCCTCTTTAGAGTGTGTTGCTTGTATCTACTAGCTGGTTCTGTTGCTTACTGCTTGTTGACTCTGGTTAAGTACTAGTGGTATTGCTGCTGGCTAGATGGGAATTGCTGAATGATTGCCAAAGCCCCGTTAATTCTTTGGTTGTAACAACTGATTTTTTATTATTTTGGTACTATATATGGTCTACCCTAGCACTGAATATCCATATGTTGTTTTAATCCTGATGACGATGTTGTAGCATAAAGTGGACACCATATTCGGTTTCTCTAGATGCTTTATCTCTGGTGGTTTCTTGTTTGATGCACATTGTTATTTGCAGGGCTGTGAGTATATTAGTTGCCCATTTGCCCTTTCTTAAACAATTTTACTTTGTTTGTGTTCTACCTATATGTCCAGTTTCACATTACTGGTTTTTCATGCCATATTCATCAATCCTGCTCACATGCCTTATGATTGAGTAACCTGATTAGTATTAACGCCGCTGTCCTATTACATGTATCATTTGACACACACATTAGTAAATCTGAATTAATTTTGACATAGTTGCTTATTGATTGAATATGAGTATTGTTCCTTATACTCAAATGGAACTTTGATCTACTGTAACTTTGAATGGTCGTTTTTAAACCTTGTCGTGTATGTGAAACATTCAATGCTTATTTCTTGCTAAGTTTTTCATATGTGCCAATTCAATTCCCTGTTTTGATGAATATGCCTATTCCAGATAAGTAGAATGAGCTTGTTAAAATAATAATAAGTAGAATGATAAAATACTGGTGTGTCTTTAGTTTTTATATTAAAAGTATTCGTGTAATATTTCTTCTATCAGTGACATACTTTTTGTTCTCTTTTGAATGTCCAGATGTTTTGCAAAAGGAAGAAGCAGTACTTGAAGAAGCAGATTACACTGTTTTCTCGTCGTGAAGCACTAGATAGGCTTGTTCTATTTATTCTTCCTGTTCTAGAGTATTCCAGCACCTGAATGCTTGACTACAACATGTTGTAGGTTGCTTGAATCTGTACATATGTGATGGAAATTTGTAGAATGTGTGTTCTGAGATATTTCCATAATATCCAGCTAATTCGTGGTAACTTGATTCATATTTTTATTCAAACTGGTTTGAAAATTTTCTTTAAATGGTCTGGAGTTGGACCTTAAAGAGGCTAAGGATCAATTATATTGGAGAAATATTTTGGGTAAAAAAGTAAAACGAAAATAAATGAATGTGGAAAGGCCAAGGCCCAGGAAAGAAAAACCTGGAAAACATTGGGCTGGACTCATTTGAAAAAAAGATTAAAAGGCTAAAATGTGGGCTTGGCCCATGTAGTCAACCAAATTAATAGGAAAAAATACATTAAAAGGCCGAATTGTTGGGCTAGGCCCATGTAGAAAATTGAATTGGACCGGGCTGATTCTTGTGCCACATTAGATTTCCACGTCGGATGCCTACATGGCCTGGGGAGGCTGCTAGTGACCAAAACAAAACAGTAGGCATATTTTGGTCATAAACGTCCACGACCTTCTCACAGAGAAGGTCGTTAATTTCAGTTTACGATCGCCAGCTTTTGACCTTCTGTTTTTGGTCAAAAAAGGTCGCAAATGAAAAACAATGACCTTTCAGGGACCAATAGTGAGGGTCAGAAGTTGACATATTTCTTGTAGTGAATGGGTACTTGTTCTTAATCGTTACCTCGTTCAAGGCCCGATAATCAACAACCATTCTTAGGGATTTATCCTTCTTCTCAACCAAAAGCACTGGAGCTCCCCATGGTGATGAACTCCGTCGAATGTAACCTTTCTCCAATAACTCCTTGATCTGTTTCTTAATCTCCTTCAAATCATTTGCGGGCATCCTATAGGGTCTCTTGGATATTGGCCCTGTGCCTGGTAATAGCTCTATCAAAAACTCGATATCTCGATCCGGTGGCATGCCTGGTAACTCCTCCGGAAAAACATCCAGATAATCCTTTACTACAGGCACTTCCTCCGGAACAACTCCCGTGAGGGTATTTACTTGGCTACTTCTTGGCGCATGCCTAGATATATACTTGATCCTTTTTCCCTCTGGGGTGGTGAGACAAATTGACTTACTAACAAAGTCAATGTTTCCTCCATACTTTGACATCCAGTCCATACCTAATATCACATCCAATCCTTGTGACTCCAAGATAATTAGGTTGGACAAAAAAACATGGCTACCAATGGTTAACGGTATCTGGTCGCACCATCGACTAGCCATATACTCTGCTCCAGGTGAACTTATGTAACGCCCCGAGACCGATGTGCCAGGTGTCTTCCAGTTATTTGCTGTGGTTGCCATGTCTTTTGAATGTGTGTCATGCATCTCATATCATGTCATCATGTGCATCGCATTTGCATACTTGCTCGTCTCATGCATCCGAGCATTTTCCCCGTTGTCCGTTTTGCAATCCGGCGCTCCTATGTCCTCCGGTGTCCCTTTCTACCTCTTTTCGTGTGCGGGTGTTAAACGTTCTCGGATTGGACCGAGACTTGTCATGCGGCCTTGGTTTACTACCGGCAGACCGCCTGCCAAGTTTCATACCATTTGGACTTCGTTTGATACTCCAATGGTTAACCGAGGGACCTAAAAGGCCTCGTGTGTGTTGCAGCACAACAGTCCTCCAAAGTGGCCCAAAACCCACCTAAACCTCCTCTATCACCTAGGCCGTTCGATCACGATCGCGTGGCCGCAAACCGCACCTCATTTGGACACTCCTAGCTCCCTCTACCTATATATATATATATGTGTGCCTCCCCGAATTTTTCGCGGATGAACCCTAACCCCCGCTCCTCTCGCGCCGCCGGACATGTTCGCCCGCCGGCGGACGCGTCCACTCCGCCGCCTAAGCCAATTCGCGCCGGCCACGTCACCATCCTCCGCCGATCCACCCGCGCGGCCCGCCGAGGCCCGTCTCCAGCCCCCGCGGGCCCGAGCCGCCGTCCCGAGCCGGGATCCTCGCGCTCCGCCAGGGAGTCGGCGCCCCGCCGCCACCGACCCTAGTCGCCGGCGCCGCCCACCGCCGCCGAGCCCGCGCACCACTGCGGCACCTGCCGGAGCCCGCCACCGCGCCAAACTCTGGTCGTCGCCGCCCCGGCCCCTCCTCCGTCTCCGGCGCCGCCCGACCTCGCCACAGCCGCACCACCACCTTGCCTCCCCGCCTCTTCCTCGTCTCTAGCCGGTGACCCAACTCCGATGAACTGCTACAGTGTTTCCGGCGAGATCCGGATCTGGATCTAGACGAACGCGGTTGACTTTTTCTCCCTGAAACCCTAGATTTTTGCTATCTTCATCAGTGCATAACTTCGTCACCGTGGCTCCAATTCGTGTGTGTAGCATATCAAAATGTTCGTCTCGACGAGTACTCCATTTCATCTCATTGCATCATTTTCATTTGAGATCATCTTGATGCCCTAAATGCTTTTGGAAGAGGACTATGTGATGTTAGTTTCAGATCAGTTACAACATTTGCTCATTTGTCATTTTTGCCATGATTAGTGTGTGCATGATATGATCTTGAGCTCTACATGAGTTTTGAAGCATGCCATGTTATCTTTAGAGGGGTGTATGCCATGTATTTTTGTGATCTCTGTGGTGACTAGCACAAGCATGCAAAGTAGCTTACTTAATGTTGCCGATTTCAGGGACTTAGAAATATTCTAAGTCTTTGCCCTGTTTATATTTTTATGCCATGTGTTCTTGTTGCTACCGAGAGATCTATGCCTCTTTTGATCATGATCAGTAAGGATGTTTTGTAGATAATGTTGTGCTATATCCATCCATGTCTTTGTTTGCATTTATGGAGCACCCTAGCTTGAGTCAATCAAGCTCTACTTTTGCTATAAAATGTTCCTGGCAGGTTGTTAACATGTTTAGCAATTTTGTTGAGCTTGTTGTAGTTGATCCGTGCATGCTACGATGTTGTTCTTGCCATGTATAGCTTCTATGCCATGTCTACTTGCTGGGTGTATGCTTAGTTTATCATGCCATTCCTTGTAGTGAGTGCATCGAGCTCGTAAACATGCCTACTTGATATCTGTTTTGCCATGTTCCAGTTTTTCACTAAGTCTGAATCTGTTAACGATAATTGCTATGTTCACGTGGTTGCAATTGTATTTTATGATCCCTTTTGGCTTATCGCCAGTAAGGGACTTTTGTTTTATGCTTTGAGTAGCTTCATGTCATGCTTTGCTTTGCCATGATATGTTCCTGTAGCATGTTGTTATCCTGCTCTAAAGATTGCTTCCTGATGTTAAATTCCAGACATGCTATTAATTTCACTAAGTCTGAAACCTGTTATCTTTTGCACTTTTGCCATGCTTGTTTGAGCTTGCTATTGAGTGAATTAGCCGTAGATCAGTGTTCATATTTTGTCAAGCATCTTGAGTGGATCCATGCCATGTATTTTGTCTCTATGTTAGAGTGATGTAGCTTGTTGTTCTTGAGGCATTTAGAAGGCTTCGTGCTGTTAATCGCAGACCGGTGCCATATTTGTTTTGTTTGTCATTTCCAAACCGTGCATCCGATTCCGGTGATCTTTATATCGTTTTCGACCGAAATCAACCCCTCTTTCAAGTGGCACTCTTGGATTTCCATGTTGAGGCCAGGTTCAATCATTCCTTTCTAAATCATGCATATGCATCACATATCGCATCCCGCATCTCATGACATGTTTTGCATCATGTTGTTTGTGCATTGTACGTGGTTGATTGTTCTCCCTTTGCTTGTGTTTCTTGATTTCGGTAGAGCCGGGAGACGATTACATGATCGAGGAGCCCGTTGAGTACGTTTACGAGGATCAAGTCAACTCAGAGAACTTTGCAGGCAAGATAACCACACCCTCGAAATCACTTCTATCTTTGCTTGCTAGATGCTCGCTCTTTTGCTATGCCTATGCTAAGATACCTACCACTTGCTTATCATGCCTCCCAAATTGCCATGTCAACCCTCTAACCCACCTTGTCCTAGCAAACCGTTGTTTGGCTATGTTACCGCTTTGCTCAGCCCCTCTTATAGCGTTGCTAGTTGCAGGTGAAGATTGGAGTTTGTTCCTTGTTGGAACATGGATATTTTGTTGGGATATCACAATATCTATTATTTAATTTAATGCATCTATATACTTGGTAAAGGGTGGAAGGCTCGGCCTTATGCCTGGTGTTTTGTTCCACTCTTGCCACCCTAGTATCCATCATACCGGTGTTATGTTCCTTGATTTTGCGTTCCTCACACGGTTGGGTTATAATGGGAACCCCTTGACAGTTCGCCTTGAATAAAACTCCTTCAGCAATGCCCAACATTGGTTTTACCATTTTCCACCTAGCCTCTTTTTTCCTTGGGTTCCGCGGACTCAAGGGTCATGTTTATTAAACCCCCCCGGGCCAGTGCTCCTCTGAGTGTTGGTCCAAACTAGAGCCCCTTGCAGCGCCACCTCGGGGAAACTCGAGGGCTGGTTTTAGTTGTACGGATTGCTTATCCGGTGTGCCCTGAGAACGAGATATCTGCAGCTCCTATCGGGATTTGTCAGCACATTCGGGTGGTGTTGCTGGACTTGTTTTACCATTGTCGAGATGTGTTATAACCGGGATTCCGAGTCTGATTGGGTCTTCCTAGGAGAAGGAATATCCTTCGTTGACCATGAGAGCTTGTGATGGGCTAAGTTGGGACACCCCTGCAGGGATTTGAACTTTCGAAAGCCGTGCCCGCGGTTATGGGCAGATGGGAATTTGTTAATGTCCGGTTGTAGAGAACTTGACACTTAACTTAAATTAAAATGCATCAACCGCGTGTGTAGTCATGATGGTCTCTTCTCGGCGGGGTCCGGGAAGTGAACACGGTGTTGGAGTTATGCTTGAATGTAGGTTGTTCTAGGATCCAACAGAGCACTTGAAAACTCGGGGAGGCCCATACAGACGGGGTAGGGTAGAGCGACGTCGTCGATGTAGAACCATTCGGAAGGCCACTCTTCGGAAGCTTTCTTCGGCGTGCCGGACAGGTATCCGGTCCCGGCGATGCGCCACACTTTGGCTCCTCCCACTTCAAAAATTGACCCACCTTGATTATGAGGGACGAGGCAGAACAGTCTTCTCCATAAATCGAAATGGGCCTCACAACCCAGGAATAGCTCGCATAGAGCGACATAACCCGCAACATGAAGGATAGAGGCGGGAGTGACACTGTGCAGTTGGAGGCCGTAATACTCCAGCAGACCTCAGTGGAAGGGATGGATCGGAAATCCGACACCTCTTAACAAGAAGGGGATGAAGCATACTCATTCTCCCCTGGACAGATTGGGGAAGTTCTTTGCTTGAGCCCCGCCCTTGAAGGACGTCATCCCTGCTCGTACGGGGACCAAATCTGCGGGGGAAAGAAAGCCCTATGTTTGCAGCTTCACCAGCTGACTGTGAGAAACTGAACATCTCTCCCAATCCCCCTTTTCGGAGTTGTGGGGACGAGAGGAGGAGCGCTAGCCATGTTGGGGCGGTTCTGCTCCACAAGCTCTGAGGGTTTCTTCCGTGAGATTTGGAGGGGATCTGAGATCTATTCTCTTTAAATAGGCACCTTTCTGGTACTGTCAGGGTGGTATATGCAAAAATACCCTGACCTCTCGCATTCGCTCGACACATGGAAACTGAAGTTATCGATGCACAGAAGCCGAGGGGTACAACATTAAATGGAAGGCCGAACACACTACTTGGAAGTCATCAGTGGATGAACCCGCCTTGCAATGTCGAAGACAATCTATGCGCTGAACACCTCGTCATTGAAGACTGGTTTGGGGGCTACTGAGGGAGTCCTGGACTAGGGGGCCCTCGGGCGTCCGGCCTATTAGCCATGGGCCGGACTGATGGGCTATGAAGATACGAAGACCGAAGACTGAACCTGTGTCCGGATGAGACTCTCCTTGGCGTGGAAGGCAAGCTTGGCGATCAAATAAGTAGATTCCTTTCTTTGTAACCGACCTTATGTAACCGTAGATCCCCCTGGTGTATATATAAACTGGAGGGCTTAGTCCAGAGGGAGGACCATTATTATCATAGCCACACAAGCTAGACCTCTAGGGTTCAGCCATTATGATCTCATGGTAGATCAACTCTTGTAATACTCATATTCATCAAGATCAATCAAGCAGGAAGTAGGGTATTACCTCCATAGAGAGGGCCCGAACCTGGGTAAACATCGTGTTCCCTATCTCCTGTTACCATCAACCTTAGACGCACAGTTCGGGACCCCCTACCCGAGATCCGCCGGTTTTGACACCGACAATCATAATGGATAAACCCTAGATGTCTAGCCTATGAGAATTCTGATGATCTCTATGGACTAACCCCTCTGGTGTATATACATACCGGAGAGGCATAGGGTTGTACCGAGTCAGTTTGTAAGGGAAGGAAATAACATAACCAGACACCAAACTTGCCTTTCACGCATATAGGAGTCCTACCCGGACACGGGGGAAAGTCTTCTACTTTTATCTTCACGGCCCATCAGTCTGGCCCATATCAAATAATCTGGACACCCGAGGTCCCCTAATCCAGGACTCCCTCACTCTCCTTCCTCCCTCGCCTCACCCCTCGGCCCCCTCCCTCCGGCCTCCCTCTACCTCTTCCTCCCTTGCTGGCCCACCCTTGCCCAGACGCCCTCCGACCCTCTGCCACTCTGCGCCGGCCTCTGCGGTGGCGTGGCCCCGCTAGGCTCCGGACCACCTCCAGCCTTCCGGCTGACGGCTCCCTAGCCCAAGTAGGCACCTAGCCCCTCCCAGGTCACCTCACGGCTCCGCCCTAGACATTCTGCATCCATCTACTAATATACATCTAGTTTAGCATCCACCAAGGTATACTTTCTCTTTGTTTTTAAAAAAATCTGAAGATTTTGCAGTGATTGCTTGTAAAACTGAAATTGAATTGCTTCTTTGTCCAATGTTCACCGATCCATGCGACATTGCCACTGATTTTACTTTGTTTATGTGATTTGTGATGTAGATGAAAAAGAAGGATGTTAGCTTATTTGAATTATGCTAGTGTTGTTTTGTTCATATATTGCTAGTGGTCTGTTGTTTGGTTCATATACTATATTTAGAGCAAAAAAGTTTTTTTGGTGAATACCCAACCTTCATTTCCTGGCGGCGCCACTGTGCTAATCCAATGGCTAGCATGCATCGGATTTGGCACCCATGCAGGTCTGCCCTAAACGCCGGATTAGTTGTTTGAACCACCTAGAAGGTGGGCGATTTTCCCTAAAAAGAGAGTAGAGAAGCTAGGCGATTTTTCCAGAAACTTATCCACAATTACAAGGGTTCTAACCGGTCCCAGTGAATGGACCTTGAGATCGAGCCGGTACCTGGAGTCATCACATGGTTTGGAGCATGATTTGGACACCGTGATATTTTTCTAAGTAGTAGTATATGAGTCACCAGTCACATTTTGCTAAGCGAATACAGATATTCTACCAACACCAGAAACATAGAAGAAACTAAAGAGATATTTCACGTTCTAATGCTTACCGTCTTATATTTTAGACGATAATAAAGGTTTCATTAGGCTATGGAAGTCCCATTTGTTGGATCTGAGCTTAAATATAAAACTGAAGAAATAAGAAATGTGCAATGACTAAAACACTTCAAAGTTTCAGATGATAGTCTAGGAAAAATCTACCATCAAATGAAAAATCACCAATAATTAACTCAATATTGGTATTTGATATGGACGTATTGATTTTTTTAGTTTATTCATCTTTTAGAAATATTTGACTACAACTGTGCATGTCCTATTTGAAACTCCCTGAATTAATTTATTTCAGGACAAATTCAATAAAGAGTTTGTATACGAAAACTACTCTTGACATTTATTCAAAAAGTTACCATAAACACATCTTGATACTAGGTTGTGTCCTTAAAGAAATTAAATTGTGTGCCATCTTATTTACATTCACCTAAAGTAGTTTTTGTAGAATTCATAACACTCATTATGTTATTACAATCCATTTCTTCATGGTGTCAAAACATTTGCTATAGTCTAAGGTATTCAAGTTGTTTAATATGTCCTTATTCTAAAACAATCCAAAATAGCTCATATTGATATTTAAAAAGTAAAATACATTCGTGGTCCAAAAATTATTTAAGGTTCAACTGGTCCCATAGGTATTTAAATGCACATCTCGATGACAAAAATTATGTAAGAGCATCTCCAGTAGAAAAACAATTTTTTGGCTTACTCAAATTCATTGTGGGTAGAGGAGAGAGAGTATTTGGGTAGTAAAAAAGAATCTCCTTTCTGAACATGCCGAAATTTTCTTTGGTACACCCCCTCTGGAAAAGTTTATAGAATTCGATGCAGATTAAAGTTGGATATTCGAAGTTACCCCTTTCAATCAAAAAGGGTAAGATAGTCTTTTGTATCCAGACCAATCTATTTAATACATTGGATTTGCAGGCTAATATGGTGATAACCTTTTTAAGTAACTTTAAGATTCATGTGGACTTCATGGGGGGTGTACCAAAGCTACATTCCAACATACCCACATTTGACGTTAGAATTTGGATTTCTCAAAGTTGTAATGTGGCCTTAGACTTCTAGACATAGTGTATAGTTTTTAAGATGAGTGTCGGTGTCAAAACAGGCAGACCTCGGGTAGCGGGGCCCGAGTTGTGAGATTAGATCGATGGGTAATAAGAGACAAGGGACATGGTACTTTTACCTAGGTTCGGGTCCTCCTTTAAGGAGGTGAACCCCTACGTCCTTGATACATCCCAAACATATCTACTTTTCCAAACACTTTTGTTCTTGTTTTGTACTCTAATTTGCATGATTTGAATGAAACTAACACGGCTGACGCTGTTTCCAGAAGAATTGCCATGGTGTTGTTTTTGTGCGGAAATAAAAGTTCTCAGATTGAGCTGAAAATTTACAGAGAATTATTTTGGAATATATAAAAAATATTGGCGAAGGAAATTATGAGAGGGGGCCCACCTAGGCGCCACAGCCCAGGGGGCACGCCTACCAAGCTTGTGGGCTCCGGGCAGCTCCCGCAACCCTAGTCCCAAGTTTAGCTAGAAGGCATCCCCATGATTCGGAGGGTGAAAATCTTAATGAAAAAAATGATAAAAGTGGGTTTGGAGAGGTAAAAACTTTAAATAGCGATGTGGCCACTCTTTTGTATCACAAAGATTTTAATTATGATAGTTGTTCTTTGATTGAGTGTATTTCTTTGTTGCAATCCATGCTAAATTCACCCGATGCTTATGAGCAAAATAAGGCTTTTACTAAACATATCGTAGAGGCGATGATGAAAGCTTTAGGAGAAAAGCTAGAATTGGAGGTTTCAATACCTAGGAAATTATATGATGAGTGCGAACCTACCATTAAAGTTCAAATAAAAAAATATGAGTGCAATGATTTTATGTCATTTGGGTGCTAGCGTTTCCACAATACCAAAATCTTTATGTGATGTGCTAGGTTTTACCAATATGGATGAATGTTCTCTTAATTGCACTTAGCGAATTCCACTATTAACAAACCTCTGGCTAGAATAAATGATGTTCTATTCTTGCAAATATGAATTATGTGCCTGTTGATTTCATTGTGCTTGATATTGATTGTAATCCGTCATGTCCCATAATACTTGGTAGCCCATTATTACGAACCATTGGTGCTGTTACTGATAAGAAAGAAGGGAATATAAAATTCCAGTTTTTGTTAAATAAGGGTATGGAACACTTACCTAGAAAGGAAGTTAGGCCACCATATGATTCCATTATGAGGTCTACCTATGGAACTAATCTCAAATATGACAACACGTGAAACTATGCATTACGTCTAGCTAAGGGCGTAAAACGATAGCACTAGTTGGGAGGCAAACCAATAGTTATCTTAATTTTCTTGTCTATGTTTCTGGTTTTTTTGTGTGCACACAATTATGCTAATGTTATGCTTGTGTTTTTGTGTTTTAAATTAGTGTTTGTGCCAAGTAAAGCCTTGGGGACGATTTGGTTGATAGTTGCTTTGATTCTGTGTAAAAACAGAAACCTTTGTGTCTAGTAGCTGATTTTTTTAGATTTCCTGGAGTGCAATAAAATTCTAATGTTTTTACACATGATTTATGTACAAATTCCCTGCGTTCTCCTAATTTTATCAGAATTTTTGGATTTACAGAAGTATTGTCATTTTCTGAATTATTACAGACTGTTTTGTTTTTAAAAGATTCTGTTTTCATTGCGTTGTTTGCTTGTTTTGATGAATCTATGGATTATATCGGGGGGGTATAATCCATGGTGAAATTAGAATACAGTAGGTACAATGAAATAATAAAATATTAATACGCTCAAAATAGTACTTAAAGTAGTGATTTGCTTTGTTATACTAATGGATCTCACGAAGGATTTTGCTGAGTTTCGTGTGCTGAAGTTTTCAAGTTTTGGGTGAGATCACAATGGGTGAAGGAATAAGGAGTGGCAAAAGCCAAGGTAATATTCAAGGACTCCCAATCATCTAAGCTTGGGGATGCCCCAAAAGGCATCGCCTCTCTCTTCTACCAACTATCGATAATTTTACTTGGAGCTATATTTTTATTCATCACATGATATGAGTTTTGCTTGGAGCATCGTTTATTATATGAGTCTTTGATTTGTTTCCTTTTTAGTTTGACACAATCATCTTTGCAGGACACACCTTTTTGAGAGGTACACACATTATTCGTGATTTGTTAGAATACTCCATGTGCTTCACTTATATCTTTTGAGCTAGGCAGTTGCTCTAGTGCTTCACTTATATCTTTTAGAGCATGGCAGTGGTTATATTTTGAAGAAATAGTTGCACTCTCATGCTTCACTTATATCTTTTTGAGAGTTGATAATAGTAATGGAAATTACTATGGGTTATGAATTTGGCCCTAATATGATAGGTATTCAAGAGGGATATAAGAAAAACTTTCATGTAGATCACTGAATATGATACGTTTGATTCCTTGCAATAGTTTTGCGATATAAAGGTTTTAATATGTGGGTTGTGCTAGTGAGTAATTGTGGTTTAGTAAGAATATTGGTGTTAAAGTTTTATATTCCCATAGCATGCACATATGGTCTCCCGTTATGCTAAGAAGTTGGAGCATGATTTATTATTGATTGTCTTCCTTATGTGTGGCGGTCGGGGATGAGCGATGGTCTTGTCCTACCAATCTATCCCCCTAGGGGCATGCGTAGTAGTACCTCGAGGGCTAATAAACTTTTGCAATAACTATGTGACGCCCCGAGACCGGCACTCTAGATGCCTTCCATGGATTCTGAGTTTCGTCATGTGTTTTGTTTGGTTCGTTGCATTCATCTTTGCATCATGTCATCATGCACCCCTTTTTAAAACTCACCTAAATAAATGGCATGGATCTTTGATCCATTTAAATCGAGGGAGTTCACATGGTGAAATTCTCTTTATAACATATAAAAGTCTCCTACTATTTTTAGGGAGCTATTATAAATATTCCAATTATTTGGAATTTACCACAACACACTTGCAAAATATTCCATCCTTTTTCTTAATAAATTCCTTGTCTCCAAACTTTTCCCTAAATTCTTTCTTCACTTTCCGGAGTTCCACCAAAAACCTCAACATTTTTGGACCTCCCTATCACCTACTTCCTATGCAAAACCATTTGAATTAAATTCAAATGAGTTTATTCAAACTTCACCCACGTCTTCATTTCCATTTTTCTTGGATCAGGCTCCATTTTTTAGTCTGAGAAAATTTACTTGCTGCCCAAACCCCACTACTATCCCTCTCGGCTTTTCTTCCAAGTTTCGGCTTCTTTGAATAGTTAAAAAGAGAGAGAGAGGAGAGAAGCCGGCCCAGCTGGACCTCCCTACCTCCTATGCTAGCCCAACCTCCCCTGGGCCATCTGCGCCTAAGGCCCAGTAGCAGCCAGCTACTAGAAGCCCATCCTAACCCTAGCACTGACCGAAACCCCTCTCTCTCCTTCGATTCCTTCCCTCGTCGACCTCCTCGCACCGCTAGCAGAACCCACGCCCGAACCCCCATCTCCATTGATCCCATCTCTCCCTCTGTCCGCCAGCCTCGCACACCCATGCACGCAGGCCGCAATTCTCGCTCGTGCCCAATCTCCTCGCCCTCCTCCTCGTGTACTCGACACCGCCGCCTTGTCAGCTCCGCCGCCGGATCCCGCCAGCCGTCGGCCTCAAGCTCGGCCGTGTCGCCGCCGTCTAGGACCACCATGGGCCCCCAGCTTCTCTCCAACTCCAGCCTCATACAGGCTATCCCGCCGTCGCCTGATGCTCTAGCGAGGCCATGCCTCCCCTCTGCATCTCCTTCTCGCCTCAACCTCCAAGTCCGGCGACATCCTCAGGATCTACGGTGGCGACCTCAGCCTCCCCGTGCTCGATCTCGGCCTCCTCTGCTTCGCCCTCTCGCCAGAGAACGCATCGCCGCGTCTCCTTCACCTCCTGCCCGAGCCCCCTACATCAACCTCGGTAGCCACCGTTCCTTGCCGGGGGTCCCTGTCACCCCGCTGCACCGCCTCTGCTTGTTGTCGCCACTATCCTCGCTAGCTTCGCGTCCGTGCCGCTGCTGCTGGACTTGGCTACAGACTGCTCCTCTCCTCAACTCGGGTCGGAATCGACCCTGACTCCACTACCACCGAACCAGGAAATGCCAAGGACATCGTCAGGTCCCATTCCGATGAACGTACACGCAACACCGACGTCCACGAGCACCTCCTGCTAGCCGTCCACGCAGGTATCTTGGGATCATTCCGATATTCTTGTGACGAGAACATTGTTCTTGGTGCCTCCTGACATTTAGGGGTTGTGGAAGTGTCCCGGGGAGTTGAGCTCCGAGGTGTTGTCGTCACAATTTTATCGTTGCATTTCTGGAATACGTGAGTTCGCCGACATCGAAAATCTCTTTTATGAAGTTGTTGGTGAGATAACCTCGACGCCACCCAGTACTGGGGCGGCAGTTCGGGAGTATTTCCATAACTCGTATAACGGATGCTTTTCGAAGGTTGAGGTTCATGATTTCCGAAGGTTTCTTGGTTATGTGTTGAAGGCTGGATAAAGCTGGATGTAGGAATTGTTAGTTTGGGTGAGATATTATGCTTCCCCTGTATCCCCAACACCTGATTGCATAACCAAAAAGTTTCGGGAGTTTATAAGTGGGAATTCAAGTATCACATAGGATATCCTTCTAACAGACACATGATACGATATGGGATCTATCATATGTTTGCTTCCGGCTTATCCTGCAAGCCAAATCGTTTGTTTTGTTTTGAGTTGTGGTATTCAAGTTGCTTCAGTGTCAAGTGTTGAATCCATACCTTTTTCCTAAATGGTGTTCTCATATTTCTATGGGAGTGCTAATCCTTTTCGATCATCAAGATGGTCATGCCAATTCTTTTCCAACCGATGTGCTTCTCTCAAAGTTAATCCTATCCTTTCAATATTTGCGAGATCAATAATCAGTTCTTCGCAACGGTGTTCGTTTCATCCTCCCCCAAGTTTCCTTTGTTTTTCCCGCCCTCCCACCCTTTTTCTTCAAGGACCCAGATTTCTTAATCAAGTATCCTTTTATTGATGTGAAGTCTCTTCATTTTTGTTCAATCAATGTTCTTATCCGGTGATTCCCATGAAGATACTAACGGAGCTTCAAGTTTATTATTCTTCGTTCTCTTTTCTTCTATGGTGGATTCAATTCAAGCTTTATCGATCATATCCTTTTCTCGTTTCAAATGTTTTCTCATGCTGGTGCACCTCTTAATCATCCACTTCTCGCTATTCAATTGTTCTGGAGTGCTGAAGATATCTCAGAAGATTCAAGTTTCCATTGTCAATTCGCTCAAGTTCTTTTGAGGATGTTATCTCATTCAAGCCATTTTATTCAACCAGTGCAATCTCCCTTTCAAGTAATCGTTTGAAGGTGTTTCTTTTGAGTGGGCCCTAACACACAGGTCTTTTCCCAGGATCTTACCTGACTCTTCTAATTTTTCCGGAGTTATCCTCAAATTCATTTCAAAGTTTGATGTAAGAATGATTTGTCATCAGTCATATGTCTTTCTCTAAGATTTTTCAAATTATTTTCATTGTTGATTCAACCTTTATATTCTACATTATTCCGGAGGGTCTCAACAACTCATGGTGGTGTTTCTCGTCGTCATTCTCATATTTTGAATACCGAAGTGAGTTCCTCTTAAATCCTCACCCGTTCTTCCAAAGATTCCTGGTTCAAGCTTGCTGCCATCCTCTCATAATGATTTTCGACTGTGAGAATTCTTTTCACCCATCTGGAGCAATTAAGAAATCTTTCAGTTTGATTCTCCGGAGCCCATCATCTCAGAATTATTCATTCTCAGCATTCATCTCTCTTTCCCCAATCTTACCGGTGCGTCATTCAAGTATTCTCTAATCAGCTCGTGATCTATTCGTTCAAATGTATCTAAATTCTCTCAAGTATCTTCATTTGTTTTCCAATTCTTCTCGGTGAATTGTGCTTTTGCTACTTTCATGTTCAATTCTTACGGTGGTTCGTTCAAGAGTTCTCTTCCTTGGTTATCATATCAATTCATTCGTTGTTTCAATCCTACCGATGGTTCGTTGAAGACCTTCCCAAGTTGAGAAATATCTCTATTTAGTCTTTTATTTCAACGAGAATAAGTGGTATGTCAAATCCATTGCTTGTCATCAATTTAAATTGGTGAAGGATACGCATAACGTAATTCTTATTATTGTTTCATCCAAGTGATCTAGTTTCTTCTTTCCAGAGTTGTTCATTATGTCACATGTCTCGGTTCGAGATGTTTCATCTTTTCTTTTCGGAGTTCCAAGTTTTCCGCTTTATCTCATCGCAAAGCTCCATCTAATAATTGCAAGGCTTCAATCTTGTTCTTTTCAACCTTCAATTCTTTTCTATAATCGGTTTTACCGAAGTTCTTCGTGGAGGCTCTACATGATGGTTAATCAAGGATTCCTTCCATTCTCGATTTGTTCTTCAAGATTTCTCTCGAAGTTATGATACGCCAAGCTTTACTCTAAAATAAACATGGTGTTCAACACATGTCTTGTTTTGAGGAGTTCAAGCATTCTTCATCTTGAATTCCGAAGTGCAATTCTGTCATATCTCATCTTTTGAGGTGGTGTTATGTCATTGTTGATAATTTCCCTTCGTGTTTCATGATTCACAAGTTTTCAAGAGTGACATATCTGAATCCATCATTTTCTCTTCGCTCAAGACATCTTTTCAATCCATCAATCTCTTCATTGGAGTTATATTGGGTCATATTTCACCTAAAGCTTTCCCTAGGGACTGTTGCTATTTATGGTGCTCATAAATGACCCAAGTTCTTCATTTATCATCCCGATGAAATGAACTTCTCGTCTCCTTGTTGATATCAATCCAATCTATTTTTTCCGTAGTGGCAGAGTTTCGACTCAATTTTGAGAAGTTTTCCATAAGCCCACTACAAGCTTATTCGTTTCATTGTTGGTTTTTTCAACAACTCTGGTCTATCCTTCTTTGCAGGATGCTTTCCAAGTTCATTTGTGGCAGAAGTTGGCATTTTCTTCTCCATTCTTTTATTCTAATGATCTATCTTCCATTATTTCTTTCGGAGGCATTGCGATGTTGCTCTTTTCACTCATCATCTTGAATTGTGAGGATCGTGTTCTTTTCGTGCTTATCCAATTAACCGGAGTGTTTG